>NC_060954.1:53476453-53491523 GCF_022045245.1 Lucilia cuprina
TAATACCGGCTGTCGCTTTAATTCTAATCTTGAACTCCTTCTCTCATTTACCTATTCAACACAGATTTTTCATTAATAAACATTTTATTGTAATTTATTCGTCCATTTTTATAATTTTTTTTTTGTTTGCATACACAAACACTCGTACATTCGTCTTTGACTACTTTAACGTTTTTATGTATTTCTTTATTTCTTCTTCTTGTCCTTTAGATTTGATTTCAAATCTAATTATAATTCTTTACTTGTTTATCCTTTATTTGTTTTACGATTCATTTACTTTTTATTATTGCATACTTATTTGGTTGATGTTTGTTTTTGTTATTACTATTTTCTTTAGATTTTTTTTTCATTGTTCATTTCAAAATACATAAAACCAAAAATGACTTTAATTTTAAAAATTAAATCGAACAATGGGCAACAATGACGAGAGGCCGGTAACAATAAAAAAAAACGGCTGGGTAAAGTTTTATTAAAACAACTAAAAATTTTATTGTTTAATAAAATTTTAAAGTCAAATGAAAATTTTTAACATAATGTTTCAACATGATTGTGGTTGGTTGCTATTGCTATTGGTAGTTTAATAAAAAGAAAATTAAATCATAAAATGGGCAAAAACCAACCAACCTTCTTAAATCGTTTTTTCCTTGTTTGTTATAGAAAAAAATCAAAAATATTGTCATTTAAAGGAGTCAACGGGATGGAATTTAAATTTATTGGTGGGACAAAGAAGTCGACTCAGCTTAACTATATAATACTCATCAGTATGAAGCAAAAAAATAAAAAAGTTGATTAAAGGAGAGTTAAAAAGCGTTACAGCCGATGGAGATCCTAAAATTTTATATCTTTGCCAACTTTCTTACTTTAGAGGGAGCTTATGAGTGATCGGTTTTAACATTTGTCTTGGTGTGAATCATAATAGCCATTCTTCTCTCAGTAGTGGTAAATGTTTAACATTAAAAAACCTTTTAAACTCAACTTTATACTTTACGTTACTAAAATATTTTAACTTTTGCTCTTATGGCTTGACTTCCTTCCTGTTTTTGGCAAACTTTGTTTTTTGCAAACTATGATTGAAAACCTTCTTCCTTAAGGCCATAAATAAGGGAAACTAATTAAAAGAGCAAATTAAAATTGTATGCCCATTTATTGCAATTTTTAACACAAACTTTTCTATTTAAGTTTCCTAAAATAAAAACGCCCTTAAGATTGTAATATTGATAAGCAAAGCTGTTGGTATACTTTATACATCATTAGTGTTCACATTATTGACTTGCTGTCATTTGTAGTTTAAGTTTAAGTAATTACGAAAGCAAGTTTTTTTTTCTTTATTTCATAAGATTTTTAAGCAACTTCTTTAGTAACAGACGGATGGACGGACGGACGGACGGACAGTTTGACAAACAACCGCAGTCAGTTACCAATTTCAACTTGAACTTCTTTACACTTCATTTGTTAATAATCACTTTCTTGGGCTGAAGTTAAAGAAGTAACTTTTGCAAAATACTACAACAAAAATTACTACACTTTTCTTAACAAATAACAGGAGTTGTTGTTAGAGAAACAACAAAAAACAGAACAGAACAGAACACTAATACTCAGTTTTAGTGATTGAACCGTAATTATGTCTGTCCGTCCATTTGTCTGTCGTTGTCATGCTTGACTTATATTTTCTTTCCATTCTCTTAGTCCGTCCGTCTATCTTTTCTTTATTTATGTCCTTAAGGACTCTTAACCATTCACTCTCATTCATTCGTTGGTATTCTTTATTACTTCGTCATCATCATTACATATAAATTTTTTTATGATTATCATTTGTGTCATGTGGTTTATTTTATTTTTTTTTCAACTTTTCTTGCTATCAACTATGTCATACCATTAAGAGTTAAAGTTAAATGGCCACCAACCCTTAAATTAACCATATCACGTAGTAACCAGTAGTCATAAGAAGGAGTAGTATAGTAGTAGTAGTTGCTTGAAAGCAAATAGTTAATCGATGTTAGACGTAATTTATTGACAAGCGATAATAACAAACGCAACAGTACTCCAACTCATACCTCTTTTTTTCCAAACTTTAAAAAATTGGTGTCTGAAAGTTAAAATGAAGTTTAAGTTTGATTGGTTTTTAGGGGGGGAGGGTAAGTTTTAAGTTGTTTGAACGTTTCATAGGATATATAAAAAGTTTTGAGGAAACAAATGAGGTGCATTCTATTGTAAGTTTTTTAACATGGTTAATGTTGGAGCGAAAAGCTGTATGCAGAGCTCTAGAGTTGAAAGATGAAAAACTCGGTTTCGTGAAAGGCGTGCTATACAAGTTCCTAAGGGATTTAATATCTGGAACAACATCGCTCCCAACATATTTGGAATTAATTTCGGTGAAAATCTGTCAAAGAAAGACGAAATATTACAAGGTTTCATTGTCCTTATCACATTCTCTTAATTCCTTTGAATCCTTTGTCTTCATTTAGAATACGTACTATCAAACCTCTGGTACTCTCCTCACGTTAGGGTCCCTCATTACATTATTTTCTATGGACGTTCTTGCTGCTTTGCAAACTATTTGAATTCGTCGAATTTACTTCCTCGAATCTTCAACCTTACGTAGCTTTAATTCTCGATTCTTCTGTCTCGACTTTTCCATATACTTTTCGACTTTTTGCATTGTATGAAAAGTAGATATTTCGGCTTTTAGATTTTTTTATTTAATTAAAAGTCGACTTTTAGCATTTTATAAATAGTCGACTTTTCGCCTTTTCGACTTTTTACCACGTTTTTCGAATTTTTGACTTTTTTGGAAGTTTTTTTTTGATTTTTCGACTTTATCCTACTTTTTACGACGTTTTTCGAATTTTTCCGACTTACACGACTATTTTTGACTTTTTCCGAATTTTTGACTATTTTCTACTTTATCCGACGTTTTTTCGAACTTTCTTCAACTTTTCGATTTTTTCCGACTTTTCGATTTTTTTTTGGACTTTTATTTACAAAGTCGACTTTTCTACTTTTTCCGATGTTTTTCGAATATTCAACTTTTTCGACTATTTTAGAATTTTTCCTATTTTTTCTGACGTTTTTCGAATTTTTTCGACTATTTTTAACTTTTTCCGAATTTTCCACTATTTTCTACTTTATCCGATGTTTTTCGAACTTTCTTCGACATTTCCGACTTTTCGATTTTTTCAATTTTTTCGACTTTCCGACTTTATTCGACTATTTTTAACTTTTCGATTTTTCTGGACTTTTATTTACAAAGTCGACTTTTCGACATTTTACAACGTTTTTCGAATTTTTGACTTTTTCCGACGTTTATCGAATATTCGACTTTTTTGACTATTTTCTAATTTTTCCTACTTTTTCCAACGTTTTTCGAATTTTTCCGACTTTTCAACTTTTTTTGAATTTTTGATTTATTTCGACTTTCTGACTTTTTCTGACTTTCGGACTTTTTCTGACTTTTCGACTATTTTCGACTTTTTGATTATTTTTGACTTTCCGTCTTATTTTGTCTTTTATTTACAAAGTCGACTTTTCGCCTTTTTTCATAGACGATAGTTGAGTTATCGACTTTTTTGAAACAAAATTGTCGACTTCGACTTTTTCGGAACAAAATTGTCGACTTCGACTTTTTCGACAAAAAGTCGATTGTTCGATTATTCGAAAGTCTGTTTAACAACATATTCCTATTAGCTTTTGCCTGATAATCAGTGTCTCAACACCAGAAGTTAAAGTTTTGATTAGGCAAACGGGTTTTAATTCAGATCCCCAGACCCTTTGTTGCCTCTCAGTACAGCGCCGTCTGTTGATAATAGATTTCTGTAGCTTTTCGCTCTAATGATCAGCTTTAGTCTGATACACTATCGCGATCAGTGCCTAATCGTATGAAGTTAAGATTTTAATTAGGTAGACGGTTTTTGGGTTATCAAATTAGATCTCCAAACCTGTTGTTGCCCCCTAGTATAGAGCCATCCGTTTAAGAACGTATTCCTATTGATATTTGCTCTAATGATCCGATTTAGCATGATACGTTATATGCGATCAGTGCCAAATCGTCTGAAGTTAAGGTTTTGATTAGCTAGACGATTTTTGGGTTATCAATTTAGATCTCCCAACCAGTAGTTGTACCCTTTTTTGGGTTACTAATTTAGATCTCCCGACCCGCTGTTGACCCCTAGTTTGCTATAATGTACCGCTTAAGCCTGATACTCTGTCTTTAATCAGTATCTTATCAACTGAAGTTAAGCTTATTAAAGAAGACTTTTTTTCTTTTTTAAGAGTTATCAATTTAGCTTTCCCGACCCTTTGTTATCACCCAGTTCAGAACCATTAGTTTAAAAACTGATTCGTATTGGCATATTCCTGTCTTTTGTATGCGATTGGGAACGTAAGATATTTGCGTATATCCAATGTTCTATAACCGACATTGGTTAAGATTTGTGTTTCAATTGGTTATAGTAGAACCTTCTATAGTTCACTTTATGTCCAAAGACGTACTGCAAATGTTTCTAACTAAAATCCGAATTCTTACAAAAAAAAAAAACTTTAAAGCTTAAAAGATTTTTCAAAACTCAAATAATTTTCTTAATGCAACCATAGACATGTGATTCCTTGCAACAAAAAAAACTTTCCTTACAAATTACTATTCTAAGAATAAACACTTTGTTCTGTAATTTAGCAAACAATGTTAGGCCGACCAACTGCAATACAATGCTAAAAGGCCATTATTTTCCCCTGAAACAATCATTCTATTAGAATAGTTAGGAACTTGCACACACACAGACACGCTCACACTCTCATCCATATTAATATTATTTTTCTTTGTTCCAACTCTATTTTCTAGTAGCCTAAGGAGTTAGTTGGGTTAACTCCCACTTTTTTGCAGCTTGAAATTTAAGAAGAATTTATATTTCCATTAAACCCAACAACTTTAACCTTTTGAATGATGTGTTCTTTTTTTTCATGCCTCCTTTTTTTAAGCATTTGTTCATTATTTCACTTTTTTTGTAGAGAATATCTACTCCGCCAGTCAGTTAAGATGTCCGTTTGTTGTTTGGCAATCTGCATCTAGATTTTTTTGAATGTTTCTTTGTTTTAACAAATTTCGCCTTTCTTAATGTTTTCGTATAAATATTCTATAGGAAATCTTTAACATCTGCCGCTATTTATAATAGCTGTTGAAGGGGCATATATATATTTAGTAGACTTGAAGCTAAGAGACGTCATACAATCAAAACATATATTCGTTTATCTGTATGTATTTGTATAAGTGTTATTGGCAACATATTTTGAACAATAGTTATATGGTAACCATGCAACAACCATTAATGCCAACCAAGCAACGAATAAACTTCATTATTATAGTAATAATCTTAATAATAATGGACAACATTTTTAACACCTCAAGGTGTATTTTAAATTTTCTATATTTTTGATTTAATTTTTTTAAGTTTAAAATTTTATGGTGTTGTTTTAAGCGATATGTAATTTAGTTTTGGGAAAATCTTAGATGTTTTTTTTTTAAGTTTTACTAACCATGATTATTGGTTACAAAATAAAAGTTATTGACCAGCCAAGATGATATTTACGAGATCGCTACACTAACTAGTCTATAGTCTAGTCCATAGTCTAGTCTATAGTCTAGTCTATAGTCTAGTCTATAGTCTAGTCTATAGTCTAGTCTATAGTCTAGTCTATAGTCTAGTCTATAGTCTAGTCTATAGTCTAGTCTATAGTCTAGTCTATAGTCTAGTCTATAGTCTAGTCTATAGTCTAGTCTATAGTCTAGTCTATAGTCTAGTCTATAGTCTAGTCTATAGTCGAGTCTATAGTCTAGTCTATATTCTAGTCTATAGTCTAATCTATAGTCTAGTATATAGTCTAGTCTATAGTTTATTCTATAGTCTAGTCTAGTCTACAGTCTAGACTACAGTCTAGTCTATAGTCTAGTCTAGTCAACAGTCTAGTCTATAGTCTAGTCTACAGTCTAGTTTACAGTCTAGTCTATAGTCTAGTCTACAGTCTATAGCCTAGTCTGTAGTTTAGTCTAGTTTATATTTTTTTATAATTTCTTGCTGTGAGTTTAATTTAATAATTTACAATCGATATTGCTATAGCACATAAATATCGATCGGTTGAGAAATTGTTTCGAAATTTTTAATAATGTGAAAAATGGTTCTGAAGTTAATAATAATAATTATATGTATTACAAAATTATGCACATTTTTAAAATAACTACAAAAACATCTACTCACCTTCTAACAACGAAAAGATTTGATTTGCATCTGGTAACACAAACAGAAATGTCAGCTAAAACACTTTTTAATTCAAATTCAATCATTAGTTACAAAGAAATAAACACACATTATTTTAACACCATCATTCTCTTAAAACTAAACAGGCCATATTTGGAGTAAATTTTTCGTTTGTTTAACTCTCTTTTATTTTACTGAAGATTACTCTTTGCTTTTTTCAAAATTAAACCTTTTGCACTTTATGCTTTTTACTACTTTTATTTGCATACTTCTTTTTCACAACAACAAACAACATTTCACAAGAAACACGAAGAATAACTAATGACGTCATAAATTTTGGCGACCAAAGAACTTAAAGCAGACTGCAACAACAAACAATAGATACAGAAAAAAAAAACGAACACGGCAAAATTTATTTTTCATGGTCAAACGAATGCAATTTCTTATTTTTCGCTTTAACCACGAGAATTACTGAAACATTTTAATTGAAAAACGATTAACGGATTAACACTGGATAATATTATTTTTTAAATTATTATTATTAATCAATAGTTTTAATTAAATGTTAATATTTCACTAATTTCGACTCTTGCCACTTAAAAACCAACCGAAACACTAGTTAAACTAAAGAAAACTAAAAGAAGAGTAAATGATGAATTGCGAAAGAGGTGGGCAGAGGGAGTGATGCAGAGTTTATGTCAACTAAAGAATAAAACAACAAATACATGGTAACGATTTCTTGACATTATGTATGACCTGTTGTTTGAAGTGTCATATTTTTTTGCATTTGTTATATTTTTTTCTCACTCAAAATTGCTGTACATTAAAATGACATTATGTGTTTTATTGTTTGTTGTTATGTTGTTTAAGCTACAAAAAAATATAATTTTTTTTAATTATGTTATTTAATAAAAGGAAAATCTTTAATTCTGTTGCCAAATTAGGGAATCTATTAAAGAATATGATTAGGTTTTGAACAATAGTTGCTGGAAAGTTTAGAGTAGAACATTGTGTTGTCCTTAGAGCAGAAAATACCACACACTTTAGTCCAGACTTTTGCTTTCACGGTATAGAGGCTAGTCTACTAACTAACTATATACTCGACTATAGACTATACCACAATCTCAACTATATATTAGACAATAGTCTCGACCATAGAAAAAACTGTAGTGCTGACTATAAACTAGACTGTAGACTTAACTATATACTAGACTATAGCCTCGGCTATAGAATAGACTATAGCCTCGATTGTAGAATAGACAATAGTGTCGACTGTAGAGTAGACTATAGTCTAGACAGTGAACTAGTCTATAGTCTAGACAGTAGACTAGAATATAGTCTAGACAGTAGACTAGACTATAGTCACGACTGTAGACTAGACTCTAGTGTCGAATATAGAATCAACTCTTATTAAGGTTTTAAACTAGACTTTAATATATAGAGCAGACAAGCCCTTAAAAGGGTTCTATAGTTGAAACGAAAAGTCGACTTTTTTCATTTAGTTAATAGTTAGTTTTTTCACTTAATTATAAGTCGACTTTTCGACTATAAGTATTTTATAAATAGTCGACTTTTCGATTTTTTTTACTATTTTCGAATTCTTTTGACTTTTTTCCGACTATTTTTTCGAGTTTTTCCGACTATTTTAGAGTTTTTGACTTTTTTTCAGCTTTTTTAAAATTTTTGACTATTTTTGATTTGTTTCTACAATTCTCGAGTTTTCGACTTTTTTTGACTTTTTACGACTTTCTGCGACTTTCTTCAGACTTTTCGACTTTTATTAACAAAGTCGACTTTTCGACTTCTTTCACAGACGATAGTTATAGTTATTGACTTTTTTGGAACAAAATAGTCGACTTCGACTTTTCGACTTGTTTCGACAGAAAGTCGATTGTTTGATTATTCGAAAGTCGATTTATAGAACCCTAGCCCTTAACTATTTATGACTAGATGATGTCATGAAAATAGATTTGACTATAGCCTTGAAAGAAAACATAACAATAGTCTCACAAATAGACTAGACTCTAGTCGTGACTATAGACTGTAATCTGAACTATTTGTAGACTAAAGTATTACTCGACTAGGCTACAGCCCTAATTATAGACTAGACTCTAGTCTTAAATAAAGACTTGACTCAAGTTTCTAATATCCACTTTAGTTCTGATTATGTCTTAGCTCATAGTTTACTAACTAACTAAATACATAAGTACCTAACTAAATACATAACTACCTAACTAACTAACTAACTAACTAACTAACTAACTAATTAACTAATTAATTAACTAACTAACTAACTAACTAACTAACTAACTAACTAACTAACTACCTAACTAACTAACTAACTAACTAACTAACTAACTAACTAACTAACTAACTAACTAACTAACTAACTAACTAACCAACTAACTAACTTACTAGCTAACTAACTAACTATCTAACTAACTAACTAACTAACTAACTAACTAACTAACTAACTTACTAACTTTATAACTTACTAACTAAAAAACTAACTCGCTAATCGTTATGAACTAGTAGAATCGAAACGACTCTGATGTGGCACAATTATAAGTCGATATAATAGTTTCGTCTATGGTCGAACAAATCTTTATCAGAAATATTGTGTATTCTATCAAATCTGTAGTTGGGATTTATTGGAAAGATAATATTAGAGCCAAGACCAAGAGAGTTGAATTCACACGAAACTCGCAGATGTGAGAAATTCGGGCTACTTGTTATACTTTGGTTAAGAATATAGCTATAGTCTCGAGTCTATAGTTGAATCAAATGTAACTTCGAGTTTATTATCAAAACTTTATAACATATACGCACATATATAGTCAAAACCATAGACTACTTAGGCAAATGATTTCGAAGAGCAATGTTAAACTACCCTTAAGTTTTATAACAGAATAAATACTCTTGCAAAAAAATTTGCTCTCGGGCTTATCAGAAAAATCCTGAAAAATTTAAAACGTCTGTCAATAATCTTCAGCTTTATCTACCTTTTATAATGCCAAGATTAAAAGAAAAAACAAAAACTGAAATCCATATAGATGTGTGTATGTGCATTTATATTCTTTTCTTGCAATTTGTATTCCACCCCATAATTTTAAAAATTTCTTGTTTATTATTTTAACTTTTCAAAGTAATTGGCTTTTTGTTGGATTTGAAATAGAATTCCCTGTCTCTGCAAATAAAATGAAATAAATGCATTTTAGTGATTTTTATTTGTCATATAAATTTAGTTCAGTTTTTTTTATTTTTTGGACAAGTGTCAAAACGCGTGCCAATATTTACTTGGGCCTCAAATTGAAAATGAATACAAAAACTTAATTTCTGTAAACATCATATGTCAAGAAGGAAATCAACTAAAGTTGTTTGTTTATATAGCAATGGGTAAGGAGTGCCTTTTTCACTTAAGCCTTCTTAGGGCAAAACTTCGAAAAAAGGGGCACTAAAAGGCAAAAAAATAT
Organism: Lucilia cuprina; assembly: GCF_022045245.1. NCBI lineage: Eukaryota > Metazoa > Arthropoda > Insecta > Diptera > Calliphoridae > Lucilia > Lucilia cuprina. The sequence goes on from NC_060954.1 coordinate 53,486,172, forward strand.
GGTGGTTGGAAAATACTTTGAAAATTCTCTAACAGGTAATTTTATTTGTAGCCAATTAATATTTGTTAGGAGATTATGTTAATGGGAATTAATTTTCTATATTATATGCATATGTACATATAAAAGTCTAGTTTAGACGGGAATTTGTTAAACAAATTTTGATTGACATTTTTGTCAGATTAAATTTTAGGGGTGGGTTGTTCACATGATATATAAGCCTTTCAAATTTTTTTGTAGTTATTTTATAAATGATAAATAGTTAATTTGAATTTTATTAAATTTTTAGTTTAACCTGTTTGCTTTTTTCTTCTACATAATTTATATAGTGTTGCTGCAATCTGTTGCAACCTTTGAGTCGCCACATAGTGTTTTGGTTTTTCTTTTTCGAAAGGTGCGTCTACTATAAATTATGACAAACATACACACTATTTTGTGCAAAGATCCCATCTTAGTTTCATATCACCAACAAGACAAATTATATTTTAAGTAGGATTTCACTTGACGATACTGTTGCAGATGATGACGATGACGAAAACTAAACAGATCATACCTCTATGAGTACCTGTGTGTAGGATGTCACATACGACGGCATAAATAAGGCGAAAAAACTGGCTAAATTACAAGTGTGTAAACTTTTTTGAAAGAAATATTTAATAACAGTGTAAACTAAAATTATGAGTGGGTTAAAAGAGCTGGCAACAATATTAAGGGCATTCGTGCTGAAAAGAATAAAACGTTAGAAAAATTAGAACTATAGACTTCTCTATAAACAGACTAGACTATAGACTATACTATAGAGTAGACTATATACTAGACTATAGACTAGACTATAGACTAGACTATAGACTAGACTATAGACTAGACTATAGACTAGACTATAGACTAGACTATAGACTAGACTATAGACTAGACTATAGACTAGATTATAGACTAGACTATAGACTAGACTATAGACTAGACTATAGACTAGACTATGGACTAGACTATAGACTAGACTATGGACTAGACTATAGACTAGACTACGGACTAGACTATAACTAGTCTGTTGTCTATTGAATAGGGTATACAACACTTTTGCACTACCAGAATTAATAATATTCTAACTTTGTTAAACTTTGTTTTTTTTTTTAATTTTTTTTCCTTCGGTATAGTCAATGAAAAAGCTAGCTAAGGCTACATGGTCTTAGGATGATTAATTTGGTTTTCAGCAGTTTGTGTGTGGATTTCTTTGCGTTCCTCATGCGAAAGCATATTTCTTTGCAAAAAAATAAACTTACAAAAACTATCAAAACATTTTTAACAAAAATTCCCAAAGATTAATGACACCGAAGAGAATAAAAACAGCAACAAAAGAGAGGAACAAAAAAAAAAAACAGATAAGAAAATTATTCTTAGAAATATAGTCGAATTTCATTATAATTATAACTTTTGTATGAAATGATTTTTTTTTTAGTATGATATAATTTTATGGACTTCCTCTTTTCTTCAGATATTCATGGTTTTGTTTGTAGCTTTTTGAGTAAATAAACAAATGAATGATTGTATGTGTGGAAGAGTGAGTGTATTAAGTCCCTTGGTATTTATCTTAGAGTTGAAATACCTTTTTACCACATGGTTTATGTTCACTATCAGTAAATATCATCTTGTTGTTTAGTAGTCATCGTTGGTAAAATATTAACATCTTCATCATCATCATTGTTGTTTTCATCATTAAGATCTACATAAACATATTTTGCTTTGCTACTAGAACTTTCATTTATTTTTCAGCTGTTTTGTGACATTTATGGCAAAAGTTTTGTGAATGTTATGTCATCAATTGCTATTTCTCTCATCTATCAAACACTGGGAAGTCTAGACATTAGACAGTATAAGATCTTTCCTTATATCTGAAACTTTTCCTATTCACTATATTTGACCGTTAAGGTCATGTTATAATCAAATATGTTTTTTTTTGTTTTCCTCTATGAATTTGATGTATTATAAGTGTCAAAATATTTGTATTGCAAAATATATGAAAAATTTGCAAGTGGTTTTCGAAGTGAATTTCTATGAAATAAAAAATAATTAAACTTACATGTGTGTGAGTGTATTATTTTGAAAAATTGTTAACTTAGTTTTAGTCTAGAGTCTCGTCCATTGTCAGTAAAAGAGACGAGTCTATAGTAAAAACATGAGCCTAGTCTTTAGTAGATTACTATATTCTAGTCTAGTTTATTGTCGGATCTAAAGTCTACACTATAAGTCGTTCAGACTTTATTCGAGAGTGTCTAGTCTAAAGTCTAGATAGTAGTTTAGTTTACTACAGTCTATTTTATATATTTGAGACAAGGGTCTAGTCTATGGTCGAGTTAAGAGTCGAAACTAGAGTCTTCTCTATAGTGTAGAGTGGAGACTATAGTCTACTGTATAGTCGAGCATTTCGTCTAGTCTACAAGTAGTTGAGACTTTAATCTACAATAGCGGCTAGAGTCTATGGTGCAGACTAGAGTTTAGTATATAATCGAGACTGGTGTATAGTCTATGTTCAAGACAAGAGTCTAGTCTATGGTCAATATTCTCTATTTAAGACTAGAGTTTAGACTATAGTCCAGTCGAGCATTTAGAATAGTCTGTAAGAAGTTGAGACTATAGTCTAAAGCCGCGGCTGTGACTTTTGTCATGAATAGAGACGAGTCTATAGTAGAAACAAGTGTCTAATCTCTTCTAGAGTAGTATAGTCGTAAAGTCAAGATGATAGTCTAGTTTATAGTCGAGTCTATAGTCTACATTATAAATCGTTCAGACTATATTCGAGACAAGAGTCTAGCCTATAGTCTAGATATAAGTCTAGTTTATAGTCGAGACAACATTATAGTCTATATTTGAGACAAGAGTTGAGGTATGAGTCGAAACTAGTGTCTTCACTATAGTCGAGACTATAGTCTTGTGAATAGTTGAGCATTTAGTATAGTCATTAAGTAGTTGAGACTTTTATCTATAGTAGCGGCTAGAGTCTAGTCTATAGTCAAGACTAGAGCTCAGTTTATAATCTAGGCTAGTATATAGTCTATGTTTAAGACAAGAGCCCAGTCTATAATCGAGGTAAGAGTCGAAACAATAGTCTTCTTTATAGTCTTTAATCGAGACTATAGTCTGGTGTATACTTGAGCATTTAGCCTAGTTTATAAGTAGTTAAGACTTTAATCTATAGCAGCGGCTGGAGTCTAGTCTATAGTCGAGACTAGAGTTCAGTCTATAATCGAGACTGGTGTATAGTCTATGTTCAAGACAAGAGTCTAATCTATGGTCGAGCATTTAGAATAGTCTATGAAAAGTTAAGACTATAGTCTATAGCCGCAAGTAGAGTCTAGTCTATTGACGTGACTTTTGTCTAGTTCATATTCAAGACTACAGTTTGATCTATAGCCGAGACTAGACTAGAATAGTCATCTATAGAGTCTAGTCTATTGTCGAGACTATAGCCTAACATATGGTCGAGCCTATGGTCAAGTTTATATTAGGTACTTTATTTTAGTCGAGACTATTGTCTTGTCTATAGTCCATACTATTGTCGAGACTATTATCTAGTCTATAGTCCAGACTATTGTCGAGACTATGATCTAGTCTATAGTCCAGACTATTGTCTAGACTATGATCTAGTCTATAGTCCAGACTACTGTCGATACTAGGATCTAGTCAATAGTCATTAGTACAATCTATTATTGTCTATTGTCTAATATATAGATGAGAATAGAGTCTAGTCCATATTCGAGATGGCAGTGTAGTCTATAGATGAGTGTAATTTCTAATATTCTAGGCTGTAGATGTGACTAGACTCTAGTCCATAATCTAGTCGATAGTCTAGTCTATATTACTTAGTCTACTTATTAAAGTACAAATTGAATTCTAGGCTAAGAATTCAAATTGTACCTTAATCTATGATCGAAATAAGGGTCTAATCTGTTGACTGGCCTAGAGTCAATGCGACATTTTCAGAATCGTATTTTGAAAATTTGTTGGAGATTACTTTTCAATAAATTTCAACTATTTTTGCAACCAATTACCGCAAACTACATAATGTTAAAAATAATTTTAAAATTATTCAATATAACACCAAATTGTATATTGTACTCTTAAACCTAATCCAAAAGTGATAAGTATTTCCATCTGTTAAGTACCACTACGACAACGAATTATTCCCAGACAAAATACAAAAAAAAAAAAAACAAACTAAGAACAGTTCATAGCATTTTCACAAACATCTGCTTTTAATGTTGATTCCTTAGTTCGATTCGTTGCACTATTATTTTGTAATCAAAATGCAAATCAATTGTAAGTACCGAATAGTTAAAAATAGTTTTTTGCCATAAAATTAAATAGTCAAATGAATTCAAGTTTGACATTTTTAAATGTGATATCTTCTGCTCTCTATTGCCATTATCTGCTACAAACTTCAGTAAACTCCATTTATTACAATATAATGTAATAACGATAATAATCATAATAAGTAACATTAAATAAGTGAATTTTTTTTCTTGGCAATTTTTCCGTATGCATTAGCTGAGGAGTTTTAAGTCCGTCTTCTGATTTTATGATAATCGTTTCATATGCAAATAGTTCATTCATGTGGCATAAAAGAGAAAGACAGAGAGAGAGAGAGTATTATCCATTTGAATGCAACTCAATAAAATGTAAAACATTATATTTTGGGTATAAGTTTTAGGAAATTGTTATTTCATATGGAGTAAGTACTTATATTACGGATGATTTCGTTCTATATGCTATTGTTGTTTTATGAATAGTTTTCTTTTTATGTTTTTTGCTGAAATTCATTTTAAGCAAATTTTCTTTTATTAAGCTCTTTTGGTAAATATAATATTCACATAAATTTAAATTTTTTTTGTTATTATTTAAATGAAGTCGGGTGGGAAATGAGGAAAATGTAGTCGTTGGTTTGGAAAAGAGTTGCAAGACTTGTAAATAAAATATTATTTAGAAAATATTGAGATATTAGGGATATTCAATAGTCTATTCTAGAGCTTAGTTTATAGTCTTGTCTATAGCTAAGGATATAGTCTAGTCTATAGCTAAGGATATAGTCTAGTCTATAGTCTAGTCTAGTCTATAGTCTAGTTTAGTCTATAGTCTAGTCTATAGTCTAGTCTATAGTCTAGTCTATAGTCAAGTCTATAGTCTAATCTATAGTCTAGTCTATAGTCTAGTCTATAGTCTGATCTATAGTCTAGTCTATAATCTAGTCTATAGCCTTTTCTATAGTCTAGTCTATAGTCTAGTCTATAGTCTAGTCTATAGTCTAGTCTATAGTCTAGTCTATAGTCTAGTCTATAGTCTAGTCTATAGTCTAGTCTATAG
>NC_060954.1:53491623-53494231 GCF_022045245.1 Lucilia cuprina
CTGAACTATAGTGCAGGCTATAGTTTGGACTATAGTGCAGTCTATTGTCTGGACTATAGAGCAGGCTATAGTCTGGACTATAAATAGTACAGCCTATTGTCTGGACTATTGTGCAGCCTATAGTCTGCAATGCAGTGCAGACTATAGTCTGGAATATAGTGCAGACTATAGTCTGGAATATAGTGCAGCCTATAGTCTGGACTATATTGTGAGCTGTATATAGCCTGAACTACAGTGCAGTCTTGACTATAGTACAGTCAAAAGTCTGAACTAAAGTGCAGTCTGGATTTTTGTCAAATCCATAGTCTAAACTATAATCATGCCCATATTTTGAAATATAATCTATAGTTTTAGCCTACTTTATAGTCACTATATAATATTATATAGTCCTGACTAAAACTGATTCTATAATCAGAACTACATCCTTAACTGTAGTCAGAACTATATCCAGAACTACATCCTTAACTGTAGTCAGAACTATATCCTAGACGCAACTAAATATTATTCGGAATTGTAGACATGACTAAAATCGGACTATAGCCTAGTTCTTTATCAAAACTAAATCCTAAGTCCCGACTTAAGCCGATTCTATGATCAGAGCTTAAGAATTGACTATAGTCGGAATTGTAGTCAAATTGCTAGTTGGACTATAGCCTAGTTCTTTGTCAAAACTAGACCTTAGTCAAAGCTATAGTTTATTATATAGTCTACATTATAGTTTGCACTAAATTCTGGTCCAATGTCTATTCTATATTCCAGACTATAGTCTACTTTGTACTCTATATTTTGGTTAATACATTGGTCTACATCCTTGGCTACTGGTCGTTGCTATAGACCGTAAATAGTTATGTCTTTATATTTTCTCTATACTTAATATACTCTGTCGTATAGTTTCTTGTTTAGTCTCAAGTCCACACTGTACAATTTTAAATACATTTGACTATATATTTTCAATGACATCCTTAAGAAGTTGTTAACATACGAAATAAACAAAGTTTTATGTTAAAATAATAAAAAAAAATTGTAATGCCAACTAGACAACAGCAACTAGTTTGTACACTTGATAGTTTGAATAGAGTTTATCTGTCAGAACGTCAGTATACTCAAAATAAAAAACTAACAATAATAATGTAAATTTTACAATTTTATAATATTTATAGGGAATATTTTTTTAAATTGAAAATTTAAAAAAAAAATTCAGTCTAGGTTAATAAGAAATCTTGGTAGATTTTAATATATCGTCCTTAGAATTAATGCTAGATTTTTTTAAGCAAAAATATCAAAAAATGTGGTTCAAACAATGTTGTTTGAACAATGTTGTTCAATAAATAGTTTGTATATGCAACTACTTAGCAACATAAAATTTCCTAAAGTATTGTATTTATTTCGCTAATGTTGTTGACAATGACAACTGCTTGTGCATGAGCAATGCGGCTGTGAGAATTGTTGTTGCTGCTGCAGCTATTTTCAAATACATTACGAATACATTTCGAATACATTTCATTCAATATGCAAATACGTTTGAAAAGATAAACCAGCAACAACCACAATAACCGCGAATTTTATACGAATGACAAAGTCTATGTTTAACGGCTCCTTCTTAGCGTAATAATACTTCGAAACCTGAAAATAACAATAAAAGACCATGTAAAAGATGATGATCATGATGACGATGATGACGACTTAAACATCTCTGATTCGAAGTGTCGTTAGTTGGTGTATGATTTTGGAATGTAAATAAAACAAAGCATAAACTTAAAAGCATTTCTACCCATGGACTCAACGAAAACAAAACACGACGATAAAACTGAATTATTAGCAAAAATGTATGTACGAAATATCTGCATTAATGTTCGACTATATCTTATAGTATCTGTACGATTGTATGTTTTATCTTGGACTGCAAACATTGTCGCAATTGTTGACGAGCTAAATTCAAGTGAATTAAACCGCACCGCATCTTAATGGCTGAATTGTGTGAACGAACAACAGCAACAACAACATGCAACAATCCGAGAAGAAGAAGAAGCATAAGAAGACCAAAAAAAAAAACCTGCATGATTTTAATAAACCAAGTGCATTAACAGCAACAACTAAATTCATTCAATTCAACATACAATCGATATTCGAATGTTTGTCCATCCCTTTCTCACTTGCTAGCTTTTAATATTGCTAAACGGAGAAGAGTTCATTTGTGGTTTTTGTCTGATGGAAAAGTAGGTAAACAACCTGAATAAAATATAGAAATATAAATGCTTTTGTATGCAAATTAAAACATTTGGTTAAACTTGTCATTTTAATCGATTAAGAAACAAATGAAGCAGCGCAATATGAAATTGTTGTCATAGACTAAAGAAGACATTTTCATAAGGATGAAGTATTTTAAGGGAAAAGTAAAATATCTATTTTGATAGATGTACTACTGGGACATTGTCGTTCAAAAACGATTTATAGTCTAATCTATGGTATAGTTTAAAGTCTAGTCTATGGTATAGTTTAAAGTCTAGTCTATAGTCTAGTCTATAGTCTAGTCTATAGTCTAGTCTATAGTCTAGTCTAGTCTAGTCTATAGTCTAGTCTAGTCTAGTCTATAGTCTAGTCTAGTCTA
>NC_060954.1:53494331-53526131 GCF_022045245.1 Lucilia cuprina
GTCTATAGTCTAGTATATAGTCTAGTCTATAGTCTAGTCTATAGTCTAGTCTATAGTCTAGTCTATAGTCTAGTCTATAGTCTAGTCTATAGTCTAGTCTAGTCTATACTCCAGACTATACTCCAGTCTATAGTCTAGTCTATAGTCTAGTCTATACTCCAGTCTATAGTCTAGTATATACTCTAGTCTATAGTTCTGTATAGTCTTGTCTATATTAAGTGTAGCCTAATCAGTTTTATAGTCTAGTTTGCTATGTGTACTTTAATCTCGTCTCTAGTGGATATCTGTCTGAATAGTATTTTTTGTTGTATCTTTAAGCAATCTAGCGTTTAATTTATGTAAATGGTGTATTTAAACTAGTACAACTCAATAATATCTATCACATTTTAAATCTTTTTAATAAAGTAATTATGGCAAAAATCATCATAATTATTATCTAGTATATTATCATCGACATCACATTCACAGAACCCGTTTTCACCATCCAATTCATAAGCATGTAATAGATATAGAAATGTTCAAAAAGTAGTGTTAAGCATTCGGTTTTTAGTTACCATTGAGTATATTTTATCACAACCATTTCATAAACAAGCCACATATTAAAAATATTCACACATGCCACAGATCCATAATAATTTTACATGCAGTTTCCCATAATAATATCTTCCATTAAAGAATAAAAAATTAAATTTGGCGCCAGTTGGGGGTTTTTTTTTTTGCAATATTTAAGTTTAAAATTTTGCTACTTGTATTTTTTTGCTTGTCTGAATTTCGGCTGCCTTTTCAACATTGGTTAATAAAATGTTTAAGCGGAGATTTAATGTTTGATTTAAGATTAGGGGACCCACACATCATGTTAAAATGACTCCTGAACTCAAACACGTTCGTTTGCGTAAATCATAAACAGAATATATTAATGTTGAAAGAAAAGAAAATAATTTAAATGTTTTTATTTTCAACAACAACAAGTAATAATTATGTTGTAATTTAATATTGATTTACAAGCGTGTAAGTAAGTAGTTTTGGTTTTCTATAGCTATAACCATCTAATTAAACGTAGAGGAAATTTGCAACCCACATTTTAATAAAAGTTTATCAAAATATTTATTTATGAAAATTTAAATAACTATTTAGACAAATTGCAATAATTAGAGAAACAAAAAATATTAGACTATATACATATGTATATGGTTCAAATTATAGACTACATACATATAATTTATACTGGATTATATTCCCTTTCTAATCGGAAATATATATTAGACTAAAGACTAAATTATACTGAAGAGTAAATTATACTGAAGAGTAAAATAGACTAGACTAAAGACTAAACTATTGAAGGCTACAGATTAGACTTTAGGATATACACCTTAATATAGATTCGATTATAGGCAAGACTATAGACCAGATTATTAAGAAGGCTATAGAATAGCCTAGACTATATACTAGGCTCTAGACTATAGCCAAGACTGTAGACTATAGACTATACACTAGACTATAGACTACAATAAATACTACTATACAGACTAGACTATGAAGTAGACTATAGACCAGACTATAGACTAGACCATAAGCTCTACCAAAGACTAGACTATAATCTAAACTATACTATAGTAAACGAGATTACAGACTATAATGTGGACTAGGCTACACTAATGAATATACTACAGACCTATCTATAGACTAGGCTACAGACTCGACTATTCACTAGACTGTAGACTAGAAAAAAACTACACTATAAACAGACTACGGACTAGACTATTGAATATAGACTATAGACCAGAATATATAGTAGACTATAGAGTAAACTGCAGAATAGACTAGACTATATATTAGGCTTTAGACTAGATTATACTATAATCATTATAGACTAAAGACTAGACTAAAGACCTAACTATAGTTAAGATTATAAACTTGACTATAGATTAGACTAATGACTATACCATAGACTTGACTAAAGACTAGACTATAGACTAGAGACTGCACTAGATAATAGACTAGACTATATACTAGACCCTGTAGTAGACTATAGGCTCGACTATAGCCCAGATTATAGACCAAATTAGACATTTGACTATACACTAAACTATAGACTAGAATACAGATTAGACTATAGACAAGAACAAAAATTAGACTAAAGGCTGGACTAAAAACTAAACTATAGACTCGATTATATATAATGAACTTGGCTATGGACCAGACTCTAGTATAGACTATAGACCAGACTATAGACTGGAATATAGACTCGACTATAGCCTATACTATAGACTAGACTACAGACTATACACTGGACTACAGACTAGATTATAGACCACACTATATACTAAACTTAAGACTATGGACTAAGTCCAGATTGTAGATCAGGATTTAGTCCATAAACTTAACTGGGATTTTGACTATATACTAGGATATAGATAAATTATAGTTTAGATAATATTTAAGACTATAGTTCGATATATGGACTATTTTTCAGACTACTGACTAGACTGTAGTGAAGACTAAACTGCGAGAGACCGAAGATTAGAAAAGTCTTAAAACTGGACTGTAATCCAGATTATAAATTATGGACTAGATTATAGTTCAGACTATAATTCAAAATATAAACAAACTACAGACTAGAAAACCCTAAATACTTATTTGTGCAGATTATAGACTAGACTATATGGACTTTACAATATAAAACGATGGACTCGACTGTTGTCTAAACTATAAACTTTAGTCAAGATTTTATATTAGGCCATAGTTTATTCCAACTATAGTAAACTAGACTATAGATTTGATTTCTATTCAGTCGAGTCAAGAAACAGAACCAAAGTTCAGAATATTGTTTAAATTTAAGCCAACTTTAGGTTAGACTGTAGTCCATATTATGTCTGCTCTTGATAGCCGTTTCAGAAACCTTTAGGTTTTATCGAAAGCAATATCCCCAGATTTTTTTTATCTAAAAGGCTGAAAATAGTCGTCACATGAAAACACGACAAGTGCGATTCTCTCAATGAGAAGAGCACAAAACATTTTACAAGCCAAAGTAAGCGGTATATATCAAGATTGATATCGGTTAACAGAAAAAGTTTTCTTGGCAGCCACTTCAAATCCAACATTGGTGAGATATTTAGGTATAACTTTAATGAAAAATTGAGATTTCCACGGCTACAAGCTTCTGCTAATACTTTACAATACTAAATCTGACGAGTGGAATTGTCTGTTCGAAACAAAGTCTATTTGACTCTACTTGACTGTTAGTATTGTCTCTGATCTTATTTAAAGTCCAGACTACTTTGTTAAAAATTTAATTTTTACAGTTTACTTATTATTAACACTTGATAAGTTTTGGATTTATGGTTAAAAAAAACTCAAATAATTAGACATACTTATTGCAACATTGTAATAATCAAAATTTTGTATTTTACGTAAAAAACTTATTATGCTCTATTTGACAGTTTCTATCATTGATTAGTGACATGATTTCCATTTTTTATACAAATAATGTTAAAAATTATTTTTCTATATACAATTGCTTACTATAGTCTAAATTAAAAAAAAAAACTTAATTAAAATTTACCATGACGTATCTTTGAAAATGTAATTAATCACTTGAAATCAATATATAAATGAAAATATGTAGGCATGAATATTTAACAGCTGTAAATAGTCATAGCTATACACAAGTTTAATGGTAGATAGTCATTTTATACCTTCATTTGTCTAAAAAAAGTATTTGATTGACAATTTACGATTTTTTTCTTACTTTTTTTCTTGCAATTAAGGAGTGATTCATTAATATACTTTTTTTGAAGATTTTCTTTAAACAAGAAAATAATTAGGTTTTTTTTGGATATGTTAATGTCTTATTTCGAAAGGGTTTTATGCATTTGTATATATATATAGAAGATAACTAATGGAACATTTGCTAGTTAATGACAAATTTTATTCCTTTTTAACATACACGTTCAAATTACTTTATATATATATATAGAATTTAATATATCCCAGCTAGCATTTTATGAAATTTTTGATCATATTCGAGTCATTTATGACTCTTCTGCACGTTTAAAATGATCATATATGCGCACATTTTCTGATCTTAAATGATACATTCGTTGGGAGAAAATGTTACCCTACTCGCGACTCTTCTAAATGAGTCATTTACGAGCCGAACTTCTGATCAATTATGTCTCATTTTTTCAATTTTTGAGTTATTTTAGAATCATATTATAGTCATTTTTGAGTCTTCTCTGAGTAATTATTACGTTTGTTATAACCAATTACAATACAACAGAAAACAGTGTTTGATTCTCTGACAGCGCGATAAAATAAATTTATAAACAATCGTATTTCAAACACCTGGATGACCTATTTATGATTGATATACATTTTGTTAAGGTTTTTTTAATAAATCAGATTTTAAATGCCCAACTATCTTCCGTAAAAGATTATAGATACCCGCTGGACTATGTCCTGGCTGGTCAGTTGGTTGAGGTTTCTTCAGGATCCACGTAGTGGCTGGGGTTTAAACCCAAATTCGCTGGGAGAGTAAGTGGCGGTTAAAAGATTGATGTAAGGTAAAGTCAATATTTCGGGATAAGTTCGCTGCTGTTGCCGAGATACCCCACAGAGGAGTGACTGTGGGATTAAGCGTTGGAAATGAGTTGGTATTAATTGTATAAGGTACAGGATGAATGTGGGGTACGGCGGACCCATCTACCTATAAAAAAATATATCTTATGTTTTTCTCTTATAAATGTGTCGTATGAATGAGATGTGTGCTGGGTTGTATGATAATAAATGTATGGTATGTTTTTCTCTTATTAATGTGTCGTATGAATGAAATGTGTGCTGGGTTGTATGATGATGGATGAAAGGTATCATATACAAATGATACCATTGAATTTTCCTTCCTTGTCCAGATATATTCAGAGTATACTCTGTTCATATCAGAATTACCACAGTGTGTCCCTGTCTTCGGCTTATTGATGGATCGTACTTCGGTCCGCCGGTTACATCTCTAGGTGCTGTTGCCGAATCAACAGAGGCCATCCAATGGTCAGAGATTAGATAGCTCGAGTACTCCAGCAAAGTACTTGTACATGTACAAAAAATTGCCACCTGACTTCTTCAATGAAGAATGGGCGATGGTAGACCGTTCTCAAGTCTACCCAGTGAATGAAAAAGACTACCGTGAGTTAAGGCCGCAAAGGCAGGTGCTTACGTTAAAAAAAAAACTCTCGACATTCCTTGACAGAAAATCGACTTTATCACACAAGTTCAAATACTTATACATATCATTTTATAAACGAAATGAGAATTAAATCAACTCATTTTAGGCAACACAAAATGTTTTGCTAACTCTTTCTTTCAAAAGAGTATTTTCTGAGCCCCATTTCTAATAAGTTTTGACTTATTTTTAAATCGTTTCAGAGTCATTTTTAAGTGTAAATGTTGCTATTACATAAGGATCAATTTAAGATCTTCAAACTGCTTGAGATGTGGCCATAAAATAAGTTTATAAAACTATCATATTTTAAACACCAGGATGATCAATTTACGATTGTTATTGTTTTTCAAATATTCAAATATCGGGATCACTTTCGAGTCATTGGAAAAAATATAACTAAACTTTGTTATTGGTGTTTAGAAAAAGTACTAAGCTTTACAAAGTAAACTTTTTTCCCAGGCTACCAAGTATTACCCTTTAACTATGTACCAATAAAAACTCGCTAATCTTCTCTCTAACATCTGAAACATTAAATATATATTATCTTAATTATTATAATAAATAAGACAATTCTTCTTTCATTAAAAGAAAAAATAAAACACTTAAAAACAAATTCATTTCTTTAACCAAAATATGAAATTAATCTAATTAAAGTTTAAAATATCATAAATTTAACAAAGTGATAAGAACAAAACCATTAATTGGACTTTATTTTACTCTTTGACAAATGGGCGGCCAACAGATAAATATTCAAAAAAAAAGGTAACAATAACAAAAACCTAAAAAAACTAACGACTTTACAACTGATTCACCTCACCTCTTTAATCGGTTGGTATTTATCATGGAATTGTTGTTTTTAAGTGGTGACCCCCACTTAAAAATGTAAAAAATAAAAGTTAATTTTCATTTGATGTATTATTTGTTACTTAGAGGTAAGTTATAGATACGTTAATTTGTATATAAGATTATAGGAAAAAGAAAAATTTTAAAAAGTAAAAAAGACCATAATTAGCTTAGATGACGGTCGGTGGCACGGGTGCAATCCAATTCATTACAGGCAGAAGAAAATGGGGAAAAACATTTAAAAGCAAATGTTTGTTTAGCAAGTTACACTGAGTTTTTAGTTGGTCGGTGCTATTGTAATAAATGAAAGTTAGTCTGTGCCAGAGTCGGCGGTTTTTATGTGGAACTTTTTGTTTTTTTGCTTTCTCACTCGGTCAATGTTAATTTCTTTATCAAAATATACCAAATGGTAGAAAAAACATATAATAGGTTTAAATCGACTATAAAGTATTCTTTATAGTAGATTAGTCTATAGTCTTTACTAAAGATCAATCCATAGTCTTGCCTATAGATCAGGCTATAGTCTTGACTATAGATCAGTCTATAGTCTTGACTATAGATCAGTCTATAGTCTTGACTATAGATCAGTCTATAGTCTTGACTATAGATCAGTCTATAGTCTTGACTATAAATCAGTCTATAGTCTTGACTATAGATCAGTCTATAGTCTTGACTATAGATCAGTCTATAGTCTTGACTATAGATCAGTCTATAGTCTTGACTATAGATCAGTCTATAGTCTTGACTATAGATCAGTCTATAGTCTTGACTATAGATCAGTCTATAGTTTTGACTATAGATCAGTCTATAGTCTTGACTATAGATCAGTCTATAGTCTTGACTATAGATCTATACAGATCTAGACCATAGACTGGACAACAGTCAAGACGAGACTCTGAACTAGACAAACATAACACCCTGCCCACTATATGCTGTAGGGCATTAAAAATTCAAATAAAAACAAAACTCTTTTTAAATCTATATATTTAAACACTTAACGATATTAAAATGCACTTTAGTTTATACGGTTTGGTTGCCTGGCTGCCAGTTTGATTAGTTTACTTGGTTGGTTGGCTGCTTGGCTGGCCGTTTGATTGTTTAGTTGGTCATCATTATCATCACTTTGCATCATCACACACAAGCACAACAGACAGACCGACCGGCTGACTGACTGACAATTAGTCAGATATGCAGCTTTTACCACATGTCTATCATTACACATACTCATGCATTATTTAGTCTATCAGCCAGTTAGACTGACTCTTCAGACAGTCGTCATTCATTTAGTTGTTAAAATAATTCATTTGTATCTTGTATTTATTTTGTAAAATTATATAAGTTTGTTATTTATTTGATTTGTGGGTTTTTTGGTCTGACTATGTGTTAAAAAGTGTATGGAGCAAAAAAATAATTTGTCTAAAATTACTTTTTTTTGTATTCAGTTAGCTTTGCAACTAAATAATAGATGAAACAGTGGCATTCAATTATTTAAATAGCGATAAAAAGGGAAATGAGAGTTTTATACATAAAAGAATAAAGATCAGTTCATGGTCTATTATAGTGATCAGCCAATTCTCTAGGCTATATGTAAGACAATTAACAAGACTAAGGGTACGACCATTCATCAGTCTATAGTAAAGAATATATACCTATACATATATTAATCACTAGCCAAGACTATTTATCTGTCTATTGTCAATACTATAGATTAGTCTTTAGTCATGGCTAGAAATCAGTGTACAGAACAGATAGGTTTAGACTATAGATTACTATTTAACTCAGATTTTAGATCAAACTATAGATTACTATATAGTACAGACTACAGATCTCTCCATACTTTGGACTAAAGATCACTCTATAATCCAGAGCATAAAACACTATATAGTCAAGAGTATAATATAGATCAGTTAATAGTCAAGACTTAGATCTGTCTATAGTCGATATTTTAGATCTTTCTATAGTAAAGACTATAGATCTGTCTACAAAAAAG
This sequence comes from Lucilia cuprina, assembly GCF_022045245.1. NCBI lineage: Eukaryota > Metazoa > Arthropoda > Insecta > Diptera > Calliphoridae > Lucilia > Lucilia cuprina. The sequence goes on from NC_060954.1 coordinate 53,502,380, forward strand.
ACTATAGATCTGTCTTTAGTCAAGACTATAGATCAATCTATTTTTAAGACTATAGATCAGTCTATTGTCAAGAATATAGGTCAGTCTATTGTCAAGACTACAGATCGGTCAATTGTCAAAACTATAGAACAGTATGGTCTTGACTACAGATCAGTATATAGTCAAGACTATTGATAAGTCTATATTCCAGACTTAAGATCAGTCTATAGTCAAGACTGTTGATCAGTCTACAGTCAAGACTATCTGTAGTAAAGACTATAGATCAGTCTATAGTCTAGACTATAGATCAGTCTATAGTCTAGACTATAGATCAGTCTATATAACTTTTCTATCCCACTGTACATAACCAGGACTTGATAATTGAAATGTGTGAGTGTTTTTTGAAAAATATGTGTGTGTTTTTCATGTTGATTATTTAACTTTTGAACTATTTTTTATAATTTCTCATTTTTTTCTATTAGACCAGAGTATGTGATTTTGTCTGTGTATTTTATATTTTTTGTATCCTCTTTTCCATTTATAAATAGTGTGTCTGTGTGACTGTGTAGAAAACTAACAATAAATATAAATACAGGTGTTTATTTTATAGTTTGTTACCTTAAAAGTTGACAGCACTCTGAATACATGCAGCATACAGAGATGCAAAGTGAATGCTGCCGAGATTCAAGTGTCCATAAGAAATAAGGGGGTTTCAACAAATAAAATAAAATTTGGGCAAAAGTCTTTTAAAAAATTTTTACAATATTTAGAAGAACATTTTATTTAGATTGATATATCTTCTCAATTTAAAAATTTATTTACCAAATATCCTGGACATTAGAAAAAAATTAAAAAAGATATAACCCCACCTAATAAAATGACTGTAAAATCAAAACCCAAACATCATGAATCATTTTTCAATGTCTCTCGGCACTCTAAAGAGTTTGTCGTCATTTCCATCATCATTGTCTGTTGCTGGAACATTTGGGTTTTGATTTTACAGGTATTTTTTCGGTGTGTGTTTGTTTGTGTTGATTTAAGGTGTGATTTGATGACTTCTTCAAATACATTTCAACATACATCCATAAATGTGTAGTATTTTTTTTGTTCTTATTTAGTGTGAAAAATCCAAACTAATGTTTCATTGTTGCTGCTGGTTACCGTCTGATGTTAGAAGTTTTGTTGTTGTGGAAATTGTTATTTGTTTGTCTCAAAGCCTGTTGCATTTTTATATATGTATAGAACTTTTGTTGTTTTATATGTAACAAAGTCTTGGCTATAGATTGATCTATAATCTTGACTATTCACTGATCTATAGTGTTTAGACTAATCTATCTTGACAGTAGACTGATCTTTAGTCTTGACTGTATACTGAACTTTAGTCTTGACTATAGGCTGAACTATAGTCTTGACTATATACTGAACTATAATCTTGACTATAGACTGATCTATAGTCTTGACTATAGACAGATCTATAGTCTTGACTATAGACTGATCTATAGTCTTGACTATAAACTGATCTATAGTTTTGGATATAGAACAATCAAAAGTTTTGAGTATAGACTAAACTATAGTCTTGAAAAGACTGATCTATAGTCTTGACTATAGACTGATCTGTAGTCTTGACTATAAACTGATTTATAGTCTTAACTGTAAATTGATCTATAGTCTTGGATATAAACTGATCTATAATTTTGGATATAGACCAATTAATAGTTTTGACTATAGACTGATCTATAGTCTAGACTATAGACTTGACTTCAGACTGAACTACAGTCTTAACTATGGACTGATTTATAGTCTTTACTATAGCCTTAACTATAACCTGATCTATAGTATCCATTACAGACTGATCTATAGTCTTGACTTTAAACTGATCTATAGTCTGATCTATAGTTTTGACTAAAAACTGATCTATAATCTTGACTATAAACTGATCTATAGTCTTGTCTACAGACTGATCTATCGTCTTGACTATAAACTGATCTATGGACTTGGATAAAGACTGAACTATAATCTTGACTGAAGACTGAACTTTAGTCTTGACTATAGACTGAACTATAGTCTTGACTACAGACTGAACTATAATCTTGTCTATAGACTGATCTATAGTCTTGACTAAAGACTGATCTATAGTCTTGACTATAAACTGAACTATAGTCTTGACTGTAGACTGAACTATAGTCTTGACTATAGACTGAACTATAGTCTTGACTATAGACTGAACTATAGTCTTGACTATAGACTGAACTATAGTCTTGACCATAGACTGAACTATAGTTTTGACTATAGACTTGGCTATAGACTGAACTATAGTCTTTACTATAGACTGAACTATAGTCTTTACTATAGACTGATCTATAGTCTTGACTATAGATTGATCTATGACTTGGATATAGACCAATCAATAGTTTTGGTTAGCGACCAATCGATAGTCTTGACTATGCAGTGATCTACTTATGGTCTTGACAATAGTCTTATCTATATTCTTGACTGACTTATAGTATAGACAATATTCTGATCTATAGTCTTGACTGAAATATATGACTGAGTTAGGACTATAGACCATATATCTGTTTTTGTTAATTATATTAGAGTTTCAAATATGGCATATATTTTTGTGTATGATTAATTGTGTAATAGTATCAATTAATTTAAGTATTCAAAACTATACAACTGTGGGTTCGGTTTTAAATAAAAAAGATTTTGATTCAAACACATTTATTTAAGACAACATGCTCTTGTAGGCAAAAGGAGGGAGTGTTTGTTGGTGTTAAAATATATTTAAAATATCAGGTGTTGAGTTTATATGTTGACAACATACACACTTAATTCAGATTTGTTTATTTATTTAAAATTAAAACTTTTTCTTTTAAGAAATTATTTGAATACAAATATATATTTAGTTATTATTTATTTATTTGCTTTTATGTTATAATGTTGCCGTTGTTGTTTGTTTCTTATTTGTTCCTCTAAGGATTTTGGTGTTTGATTTTTTTTATTTTAAAGTGGCGGCGGCATGTTTTACATTTTCTTCAACATCATCGTTGTAGTAAGTATACAAGGTTTTTCATTCCCATGATGATGAAAATGATGACGACGATGATGATGATGAGTAACAAATATCTTTGTTTGTCTTTTGTCAAAACACACCTTTTTATTTACATACATCATAAATATTTATCATTTCAGATTAGTGGTGGGTGTTGCGTTGAACATGTGCATTGAAAAAAAGCTGCTAATTCTTTAAATCAACATTACTGGCAACATGTTTCAGAAAATTGTTTAGTTAAAAACGCAAAACATTAGGATTTAGCTAAATGATTAATGCTTTGTAATTATTTTTATTAATTAAATACAAGTTGATGGCAAAATTAATAATTTGCAAAAAGTTTTGTGTAAAATTATACAAAACGATAATGTTTATAGCAACATGTTGCTGAAATTATGTGAATTTTGGAAACATATGTTTTAAATAATGTAGCCAGGACATAGTATAGTCTAGAACATAGTGTAGTCTATTGTATTGACTATAGTATAGTCCATAGGTTGGACTCTAGTTAAGTCTACAGTGTGGACTACTGTAAAGTATATAGTATGGGCTATAGAACAGTCTATAGTCAGAACTAAAGAACAGTCTATAGTCCGAACTAAAGAACAGTCTATAGTCTGGACTATAGAACAGTACATAGTCTGGACTATAGAACACTCTATAGTCTGGACTATAGAACAGTCTATAGTTTAGACTATAGAACAGTCTATAGTTTAGACTATAGAACAGTCTATAGTTTGGACTATAGAACAGTCTATAGTTTGGACTATAGAGCGGTCTATAGTCTGGACTATAGAATAGTCCATAGTCTGGACTATAGAATAGTCTATAGTCTGGACTATAGAATAGTCTATAGTCTGGACTATAGAGCAGTCTATAGTCTGGACTATAGAGCAGTCTATAGTCTGGACTATAGAGCAGTCTATAGTCTGGACTATAGAGCAGTCTATAGTCTGGACTATAGAGCAGTCTATAGTCTGGACTATAGAAAAATCTATAGTCTGGACTATAGAACAGTCTATAGTCTGGACTATAGAAAAATCTATAGTCTGGACTATAGAACAGTCTATAGTCTGGACTATAGCACAGTCTATAGTCTGGACTATAAAACAGTCTGGACTATAAAACAGTCTATAGTCTGGACTATAGAGCACTCTATAGTCTGGACTATAGAACAGTCTATAGTCTGCACTATAGCACAGTCTGTAGTCTGGACTATAAAATAGTCTATAGTCTGGACTATAGAATAGTCTATAGTCTGGACTATAGAATAGTCTGGACTATAGAATAGTCTATAGTCTGGACTATAGAATAGTCTATAGTCTGGACTACAGAATAGTCTATAGTCTGGACTATAGAATAGTCTATAGTCTGGACTATAGAATAGTCTATAGTCTGGACTATAGAATAGTCTATAGTCTGAACTATAGAACAGCCTATAGTCTGGACTATAGAACAGTCTATAGACTGGACTATAGAACAGTCCATAGTCCGGACTACAGAACAGTCTATAGTCTAAACTATAGAACAGTCTATAGTCTGAACTATAGAACAGTCCATGGTCTGAACTATAGAACAGTCTATAGCCTGAACTATAGAACAGTCTATGGTCTGAACTATAGAACAGTCTATAGTTTGGACTATAGAAAAGACTATAGCCTGGACTGTAGAACTGTCTATAGTCTGGACTATAGAACAGTCTATAGTCTGGACTATAGAACAGTTTATAGTCTGGACTATAGAATAGTCTATAGTCTGGACTATAGAACAGTCTATAGTCTGGACTATAGAACAGTCTATAGTCTGGACTATAGAACAGTCTATAGTATGGACTATAGAACAGTCTATAGTCTGGACTATAGGACAGTCTATAGTCTGGACTATAGAACAGTCTATAGTCTGGACTATAGAAAAGTCTATAGTCTGGACTATAGAACAGTCTATAGTCTGGACTATAGAACAGTCTATAGTCTGGAGTATAGAACAGTCTGTAGTCTGGACTATAGAACAGTCTATAGTCTGGACTATAGAACAGTCTATAATCTGGACTATAGAACAGTCTATAGTCTGGACTATAGAACAGTCTATAGTCTGGACTATAGAACAGTCTATAGTCTGGACTATAGAACAGTCTATAGTCTGGACTATAGAACAGTCTATAGTCTGGACTATAGAACAGTCTATAGTCTGGACTATAGAACAGTCTATAGTCTGGACTATAGAACAGTCTATAGTCTGGACTATAGAACAGTCTATAGTCTGGACTATAGAACAGTCTATAGTCTGGACTATAGAACAGTCTATAGTCTGGACTATAGAACAGTCTATAGTCTGGACTATAGAACAGTCTATAGTCTGGACTATAGAACAGTCTATAGTCTGGACTATAGAACAGTCTATAGTCTGGACTATAGAACTAACAGAACAGTCTATAGTCTGGACTATAGAACAGTCTATATAGTCTGGACTATAGAACAGTCTATAGTCTGGACTATAGAACAGTCTATAGTCTGGACTATAGAACAGTCTATAGTCTGGACTATAGAACAGTCTATAGTCTGGACTATAGAACAGTCTATAGTCTGGACTATAGAACAGTCTATAGTCTGGACTATAGAACAGTCTATAGTCTGGACTATAGAACAGTCTATAGTCTGGACTATAGAACAGTCTATAGTCTGGACTATAGAACAGTCTATAGTCTGGACTATAGAACAGTCTATAGTCTGGACTATAGAACAGTCTATAGTCTGGACTATAGAACAGTTTATAGTCTGGACTATAGAACAGTCTATAGTCTGGACTATAGAACAGTCTATAGTCTGGACTATAGAACAGTCTATAGTCTGGACTATAGAACAGTCTACAGTCTGGACTATAGAACAGTCTATAGTCTGGACTATAGAACAGTCTATAGTCTGGACTATAGGACAATCTATAGTCTGGACAATAGGACAGTCTATAGTCTGGACTATAGAACAGTCTATAGTCTGGACTATAGAATAGTCTATAGTCTGGACTATAGAATAGTCTATAGTCTGGACTATAGAATAGTCTATAGTCTGGACTATAGAATAGTCTATAGTCTGGACTATAGAATAGTCTATAGTCTGGACTATAGAATAGTCTATAGTCTGGACTATAGAATAGTCTATAGTCTGGACTAAAGTTTTGTTTTGCATCTGGCCAAGAGTTAAGTCTACATCTTGGCCTGTAGTTAGTTTTAGTCTGGATTACAGTTGAGTCTTATGTCTACGCAATAGTGAAGTATTTACTACAGTTTAGTCTACAGGTTTATTATCTGTATTATAGTCTTGACTAAAGTATAGTTTATAGTCTAGACTAAATACTTGTTTAAAGTCTCTAGCATACAGTCTGGACTATAGTCTTTTTTATATTGCGGACTATATCCATGACTATCGTCTTGGCTATATGCTAGTCAATAGTCTTGACTATATTTTAGTCTATAACACATTCTGTTTATATTCTAGTTTATATTGTTATACATGTGTTTAAAAATGTTTATATATTTTGTTGCTAGCAACAAATGTTTATAAACATCAAAGAATATCTTCACTACAATATTTCTTAATTTTTATTTATTTTCGACAAAATATTTAAATAAACTTATTTTTTCATAAAACGTTGTTGTTGTCTTCTTTTTTGTCTAACCATTTCAACAGCAACAACAATAACTCCCTTTTATAATACATTTAACTCGTTAAATGTCAATACGAATTACTAACCAGATGTCACAGATACTAATTTTATTTTAAACAAACCAGAAAAAAAGAAGTGTTACAAATTGCCTCCATTATGTGTTTTTCATATGTTTCTATTCGATTTTATTTAAACAAATTTGCATTTAACACCATTCAACAATTCTCCAATTAAAATTTACATATTTTTCGATTGATTTTCAATCTTCTTTTTTTTTCGTTGTTATTGTATTTTCTTTTGATGTTCTACTATTGTTGTGGTATTAATAATACAAATAAAAATGTTTAAAAAAATTGTATAAAAATAAAAAATAATCTTAGTAAATTACTAAATGAATATGACAAAATTATAAACAAATTAGTGTCACATTTATATTATTTATAACGAATTAAGAATTTATTTAATTTGAAATTTATGTTTAAATTTTGTAGGTATTTTTTTTAATTTCTAAATTCCAACAGGTTTTCTATGGATTCTTATTTTGAATTAAATTATTGAGACAGCAGGCCCTTAACACTTGTCGCAGCTGGAGCTAAAAAGTCTTGCATAGGGGGGATTTGGTGAAGTGCCCCTGGGTCAGTTTCAAATGTCTTAATGTTGTCTGTGGGTATTTAAAGAAAATCTTCATTGTTTATTTAAGTTTTTTTTCATTAGCACCCATTGATTTGTAAATTGTGACTCACCGTATTTAAAAACTTTTTATTTGCTTTTGAAGGTGCATCTCTATAACTGATGGTTAAATAGTGCCAACAGACAAATTAAAGAAATAAGAGAAATTAAGTACATATTGTTTTAGAAGTGAAAATGTTACAATGGAATATGTTTGATTGTCTTTACAAGAAAAGAATAAACTTATCAATTGTTTAAAAAATTGTTAAGAAAGAAAGTAAGCTACCATGTTTTATGTATAGCAAAATAACGATACTGATTATTCGAAATTTTGGGAGCAAACATATATTTTTTCAGTAAATTTTCATATGTTTAGTGCGAATTTTGATTTTGGGAGAAATTCGTAATCTATGTAGAACTTCAAATATTTAGTGAAAATTGTATTTAAAAGAAAATCTTGTCTTCTTAATTTTTATTGAGAAAAACCATTTTTTGAAAAAATTTAATTTTGCAGTGAAAATATAAAATTTTTAGTAAACATTCAATATTTTTATTATTTATATAGACTAGACTATAGACTAGACTATAGACTAGACCATTGACTAGACTATTGACTAAACTATAGACTAGACTATAGACTAGACTATAGACATGACTATAGACTAGACTATAAACTAGACTATAGACTAGACTATAGACTAGACTATAGACTAGACTATAGACTAGACTATAGACTAGACTATAGACTAGACTATAGACTAGACTATAGACTAGACTATAGACTAGACTATAGACTAGACTATAGACTAGACTATAGACTAGACTATAGACTAGACTATAGACTAGACTATAGACTAGACTATAGACTGACTATAGACTAGACTATAGACTAGACTATAGACTAGACTATAGACTAGACTATAGACTAGACTATAGACTAGACTATAGACTAGACTATAGACTAGACTATAGACTAGACTATAGACTAGACTATAGACTAGACTATAGACTAGACTATAGACTAGACTATAGACTAGACTATAGACTAGACTATAGACTAGACTATAGACTAGACTATAGACTAGACTATAGACTAGACTATAGACTAGACTATAGACTAGACTATAGACTAGACTATAGACTAGACTATAGACTAGACTATAGACTAGACTATAGACTAGACTATAGACTAGACTATAGACTAGACTATAGACTAGACTATAGACTAGACTATAGACTAGACTATAGACTAGACTATAGACTAGACTATAGACTAGACTATAGACTAGACTATAGACTAGACTATAGACTAGACTATAGACTAGACTATAGACTAGACTATAGACTAGACTATAGACTAGACTATAGACTAGACTATAGACTAGACTATAGACTAGACTATAGACTAGACTATAGACTAGACTATAGACTAGACTATAGACTAGACTATAGACTAGACTATAGACTAGACTATAGACTAGACTATAGACTAGACTATAGACTAGACTATAGACTAGACTATAGACTAGACTATAGACTAGACTATAGACTAGACTATAGACTAGACTATAGACTAGACTATAGACTAGACTATAGACTAGACTATAGACTAGACTATAGACTAGACTATAGACTAGACTATAGACTAGACTATAGACTAGACTATAGACTAGACTATAGACTAGACTATAGACTAGACTATAGACTAGACTATAGACTAGACTATAGACTAGACTATAGACTAGACTATAGACTAGACTATAGACTAGACTATAGACTAGACTATAGACTAGACTATAGACTAGACTATAGACTAGACTATAGACTAGACTATAGACTAGACTATAGACTAGACTATAGACTAGACTATAGACTAGACTATAGACTAAAATATAATCAAGATTATAGTCAATACTATACAAATTTTCCCCAAAAATTTTTTTATTTCCAAATTGATAAACATAAAAATATCGAAATATTTATGTGTTTTCCAATTAATATTTATATACAATTTATTGTCACCCTCACCCCGGTCTGGCGAACAGTACATTCTACTAATTGCTTAATTTATAGATAATCCACACAACATACAAGAGTATCTAAAGAATACATTTACGGAAAAAAACACACTGTTAAACCATTGTTTTCAAAACAAAAAACAGCTGTTTTCAAACTACAGTTTAGTTATAGACTGTTAAATATGAGGCGAATTCAAAAAAAAAGTATCTATATAGTTTAACATAATTCTAGCAGTTGGTATTTTATAGATACTTTTGTGACAGCAGAAAAAAATAAACAAATAAATTCGATGATGACTACAATCACTCTCCTGCTCTCACACGTGACTCTCTGTGTTTAATACACAGGCACTTTTGCTGATACAACTCTCTGTGTCAGGGGCTCTTGCATGAAGTTGTTTGTATACTACTAGGTTTTGTTGTTGTGGGAAAAAAAAACCAAACATATTTAGAGGCAATGCACCCTAAAAATATGAACAAATATACTTATTTACACTCTCAAGAAAAAAAGGCGAATTTAGTTTATATTTTACAAATGAGGTAATGAGTGTTTCGATGAGTTTGTATGGAATGAATGAATTCGCCTTAAAATTGTAACTGAAGGCTTTTATTGTTAAGAGATACTCTTTAGTTCTATTGCGATACTGTCCGGGTACGGTTGCTGAAAGCGCTTAATAAGTAATATAAAGACGGTGGCTTTAAACGACGGCCAAAAACGGTATTTGTTTGTTTGTTTACTTAAGTGTGTGTGGGTGCGTTTTTGAAAAAAGAGCTAAATTAAATGTGAAATAAAATTTATGCAAAAATTTAATTGTTTTTTAAATTATTAATAAAAATATTAAATTTTTTTTGGTGAATTAAAAACAACCCCCTTGGTGATTCTAACACTAGAGCTCCATTCAGTGATAAAGGTAAAGAGTTTTGGACTCAAAAAAGTGTTGGGTTTTTGGAACAAGAAAAAAGTAAAGAAAAATATCGTGTATCTACACATCAACAAACGGTTGTACAACAACCAAAAAAAGAAAACTCGCGTTACGGTTGGAAACAAAAACATAAAAACGAAAATTTACGGATCCTTTAAAATCTAACACACACACACATACAAACGTGTACAAAAAGAATCGAAAAAAGATAAAACTCAAGTAGAAAATTAATAACGTTTAAAACAACAACAACATCAACTAGAGCATCTCTGACATAAAATCATAGAAAATTTCCAAAAACAACAACAACTAAAATAAGTTTTCCTATTTAGCGTCGGTACCTATAGTCGGTGCATTAAAACATTCGTTAAAAATTTTGAAAATTTTCATAGTGCGTGTTTTTTTTCTATCTACCTAATACATACACACATATATACACACACACCCAAAGAAACAATTTTGAAAATTATTGTTAATAGATTGTGTGTGTGTTTTCCCAAAAAAAAAAGAAAAACCTAAAATATACCCCCTGAATAAAAAGTGAAATTTATTTATCAAAAAAATTTAAGGAAAAGCCGAAAAAATTTTTCATGAAAATTGTAATAAAGTAAAAGTTAATGTTAAAGAAAATTATTATTAAAGTGTAATCTAAAGGCAAAAAAGAGAATATTTCCCCCCCTTGGAAAAAAGCGAAATAAAAGAAAAATAATCAAAAATATATGCTTCATTAAGTGTTTCAAAGAATAAAGTAAAAAAATAAATAAATTTTAAAATTATTATTATCTGCATGAAAAATAAAGAAATATTCTTTTAATGTAAAAAATTTATGTGAAAAATTGTAGAGAAAATTTTATTGCGAAAAAGAGAAAAATTTTTTTCAAAAAAACTAATTTGAAAAACTTTTTATATAAAAATTCCCGGATTTTTGTGGATATTAAACAAACGTCTTGAAACTTATCTAAATAAAGGATTAATAAAGGTTGGTATTATATACATATATTTAATAATTTTAGAAAAAGAAGTACTTCTTAAGAAGTCATTGGGTTTATTTAAAACTTCTTCACTAGAAATTGTTATATTTTAGCTCTATAATCTAAAATCTAGCAGAAAAGGTTAAGGCTTTATAAAACACTTTATTTAGACCCTAATATCAAAAAAGGGTTCAAAATTTCCCAGAAAAATCTGTACTTTCCCACTAGGTAGACAAATCAGCAAAACTATAACGAAGTACTTCCAAAAGAATAACATTTATCACCCTTTCAAAAACAGCACTAAGTGAATTCTTTTACCTTCTCTAGAAGTGATGTTTATAGACTTCCAAAGAAGCTAAAAGAATCCAAATTTATTTTAACTGAATATTAATTTTATTTTTAAGTTAATTGTTACATATAAACTTGTAACTGATTCTATAATACTTTTAGTATCACTTTCTAATAACTTCCAAAAAAAAAAGAAACATAAAAATTACTTCCTAAGAATGGCTTCAGATGTCTCGAATTTGGAATCATATAAAAAAGGACATCCCTCCTATGACAAGCCTCTGAGAAAATCATCACTTCTTCAGGTCTCTTTCAGTACTTTAATAAAGTAAATTTCACTTCTTTTTTGCTTCTTTGGAAGTTCTTTTTTGCTAAAGAAGTGTAAGTACTTACTTTTTGAATGACTAACAACTCTTTTTTGTAAGACGATGAGCAGTTAGTTAGTTAGTTTAAAAAGAGGATGTACATATATGTATACATCAAATCCGAAGAAATACACCTAGTTCTCAATCGGGCCTGTTGGGCGCCTGTGGTGGGAATGGAACCCATCACCTCCGATCTACCAGACTACAACACTAACCTACCACAAGACAATGAGCAAAAAAATAACTCATTACAATTGAGCTCACCTTACTTTTCCTTATTTTTAATCGGTTTTATAGTTATTTTCTATGTTTATAATTATATTCACTTACATAATGCTTCATTTAGAAGTTATTTTATCATGCTATCTGTAATGGTTTTTACACAAATGTAAAAATCATGCCAGATATCGACTATAGTTAAATCAACTAACTATTTCTTTATTACAATATACGCTATAGACAATAGACTACAAATCCTATTCAAAAAATTATTTACTGTTATTGATAAGCTTTCGCTTATTACCAAGTAATGTATGATATAACTACATTATATACATTTAAAAATATTTATATATAATAGTTAAAAAATTGTTTTAAACTTTTTTGTTCAAAAAGTGAATTAGAATAAAATAAGAAAACTAACTTAAGCTTTCAAGGGCAAGATCCATTGGACCCATATTCAATAACAAATGATTCTTTTACAAAAAAAAAAAATTGATTCTTCATTTAACAAAGAATATTTTAATGGAAATTTCGTTAGACCGTTAGAATGAAGATATCGAGGTTTAAAACTTTTCAACAGTTCAAACTTTTTTGTTTCAGTTTTGGCTATATAGTTAAAGCCTCATTTTTTCCCATGTCTGGTAATTTTTATTTTATTTTTTCTTAAATTCCGGATATTTTTATAAATAAAGAATAATTAGAAGAAATTTTCTTAGACCCGATAGTGATGTAAGTTGTACCTCCGACGAATTTGTGTAGAATATATTATCCTATAAACATAACTTATCTAAGGCCTTTTCAATTGGCTCCTATCAGGGTTTAAAACATCCCAGCAAAAAAAGAACTTCTAAATAAGCGAAAAGAAGTAGAATTTACTCCATGTAAGTACTAAAAAAGACCTAAAGAAGACTTGTCATATTGTTTGATTCCAAATTCACTACATCTGAAATCATTCGCAGAAAGTCATTTTTATGTTCTTCTTTTGGGAGTTAAGTGAGAGAAATTGTAGTATAAAACAAAATTGGATTTTTTTAATTATTATAATTGTTATTCCTTTGGAAGCATTTAGTTTGTTTACTTTTGCTGGCATTTAATCAGTTAAAACTTTTTTGCTATTTAATCTAAGTCCAATTTTTTTAATAAAATTATTTTTGAAAACCATAAAAGGAGGTTGAGATAAAAGACATAAAAATTATAAAAAATACTATAGACTTACTTAGACTTTCAAGGTCTTTTAGTTTAGGCTTTGTTTTTTATTATTTAATTGATTTGGTCTTTTTCCAATAATAACTCCAATATACAGACGGACGGAATATTATTATTTGTATATATAATAAAAAAGACTGACAAACTAGCTGTGCTGATTTCGAATCTGCTATACAAAAGCTCTACATCATTTCTGTTATACGAGACATCTTAGGATATATTTTGAAACCGCACTTTTTGCCATATTTGGAACGTTATAACCGAGCCAAGTCAACTTAAGGAGCTTAAGGATATAGATTTCATCACTGATATAGGTTTTTATTTAGATAACTTAACCTTAAAGTAGGAACCAATTATAAATCGATTATGCGTTCAACAGACGATATCTAAGGAAATAAATAAGACATCTGAAAAATTCAATTTCAAAATTTTAAAAATTAGAACAACTTGTGACTTCTAAATCTGGTGAAAAGAAAATTTTGTTACATTCGCAGTTCCCTAAAGCATTTGGTTCAGATATATTACACAGCCAAGGTTTAACCTTGATTTTGTTGCGAATAAACTATAGGACTTTTAATCGGCATTTGTAAATAAGATGTATTTCATTTAGTTATAAAATTTCGTTTATATTATTATGACGACAAAGGCCGTTTTTTTAACTTTCGCCTAAGATATCTCAAAAATCTGATATAATAAAGAAATTATGAAATCCGATTTGCATTCAGCGGTCTGCACTCAGTCCTATATGAAAACTATAACTTTTTTGTAAATAAATACGATATTTGACCTGTGGCACCTCGGATATAGAACCATTTTTATAATTTTAGAGATTTGACCCATATACATGATCTCAGTGAAAATGACTCCCAGCTCGATTGCACCTATGACATCCAGCTATTCAAACAGTTTATGTAGTTGAAAGTTTTAAAAGTCCTGTGATCTTTGGAACACAGAAAATCGGTTTGTAGTTGTTGCTCTAACAGCGAGAAGTGTAAAGTCGGTTGGATCGTTGATCAGTGTTCATTAAACTCCCAGTCGTTCCGATTGTCGATTTATAATGCTATCAATTGTTTTTAAACCATGATATTTAGAAAAAAAATCATTTAAAATATTTACTCTTAGAAATTTAACATACTCTCTCCAATTCTATAAAGTTCAGTCCATAATATACACAAGAATACATTAAAGACCTTTTATCGATTTATGTTGATGCTTATCACTATATAACTATATAAAAAGATAGATTCAAAGACCACTTTTTTTGGCAATAACTAAGACCAAAAAATTGGTTATCTTATATAGTTTAGGGTAGATCAAAGGTAAAACTCTATATAATTTAACATCTACAGTAAAATGTCCCATTTTTTAAAAAACTTCGGCACCCTTAAATCATCATTTTAATTAATAATTAAAAAGTACCGTTAATATTCCTTAACATTATTTACAGTTAATGTGTTTTTTTTCGTGCTACAACTAGTAGTAGAGGCATGTCTTCATAGAGTCAGCAAACCCACCCATATTAAACGACACTCTATTTGCAAAAATAACGTGCATATAATTTTTGCAAAAACGCATATAAAATACCATTAATTTTCATTGTCTTAATGTGTCTGGGCATGTGAAATATACACATATATATACACATATATATATACACGTATACACACACGTGTATAAAATTAAAAACTCTATATGAAAACCCGTTAGATTAGGGAGGGATGTTCACATACACAGGGATTTACATACACATTATTACAAAACTTCATTTTCATAACAAAATAACATGAAATTACTTTCTTTCAAAGGTATAAAACAGAAAGAAAGGATTAAATGATTACTAAAGAAACAGCTAACTACCTGCTGCATTACTTAGAGACAATGAAGTGGCTATTGGATTGATTTCTATACTACAGAGAATCCAAAAACTATACATCTGACTAAACTAATAGAAATACAAAACAGTCTTGCAAAATTGCCGGGCTAATCTATATGGAATCTGCAATGAGTGTATGTGTGTGTTTGTGACTTTTCGAGTGTATGTGTTAAACAGAAAAGTGTTTGCTAAATTAAAAGTAATTTTCTAGCTTTTACATGATTACTGTAGCAAAAATGTATAAAATAAAACTAAAATACTGGCAAAAAAATATCACTAAAAGAAAAAAAAACTCCCTTAAAACATATTACAGACTCTAAAAGGGGAAACATAACACACACAGATCTATAATACACTTTTATTATAAAAATAAAATAAATAAACACGTTGATTTTAGATATTTTCTTTAACAAATAGTAAAATTTTTCCCTGCACTTTGGAAAAGAGGGAAAATACTTTTTTAATATGGCACACGAGGAAAATCTAATGAAAATAAACAAAACAAAATTTTCAAGAATTTTAATTAACAAATTGTAATTAATTAAAAATAGATAAAATGTATTTTCTTTTATTATTCTAAAAGAGGAAATAAATACTTGGAAGTAAATAAATAAATAGTACTCTAGAGTAAAACAAATACAAGTAGTTTTTTTGTTAGGGTTTATCTTTTATTATTGCATTTTTGGTTAGTTTTAATATTTTTAATGGTTTTAATTTTATTTAGAAATTTTCAAAAAAAAAGGAACAACAATTTTAATTAAATTGAACAGTTATTTTAAGTGAGAGAGAAAAACCATTCTTAATAGTATAAAAACAACGAACATACTTCATACAAAAAAAAAAAAGTTAAAAAAATGGAACTGTAGTTAAACTGCTTCTCTATTTGATTTTTAGAAATCGTGTTCATATTCTGAAATTACTTAAAAAATACTTTAAATTTCTGAAATTTTAAAAATTGAATTTTGAAGATGTTCAGACAAACCGATTTAGTAAGATCATGTTGGGAGTCGAAGATCTAGTTCAGTTCTAGTTCAGTTCTTGTACAGTTCTAGTTCAGTTCAGTTCTAGTTCTAGTTCAGTTCTAGTTCAGTTCTAGTTCAGTTCTAGTTCAGTTCTAGTTCAGTTCTAGTTCAGTTCTAGTTTAGTTCTAGTTCAGTTCTAGTTCAGTTCTAGTTCAGTTCTAGTTCAGTTCTAGTTCAGTTCTAGTTCAGTTCTAGTTCAGTTCTAGTTCAGTTCTAGTTCAGTTCTAGTTCAGTTCTAGTTCAGTTCTAGTTTAGTTCTAGTTCAGTTACTGAACTAGTTCTAGTTCAGTTCTTTCTTTCTTATATTTTTCAATAATTTGAAAATATTTTTTTATTTCAAACAATTGATTTTCTTTATTATTTGCATATTCCACTGTATTTGAAACGCCTAATTTCCTACTTTATAAAAATTGTCATTTACAAAAAAAAAAAAAATATTTCATATGCAAATCATGTCTTCAAAACCCATCAAGCTAGAATGTTTAACAGAAATTTTCCAAACATTTAAACACGGAGCGACAAGGTAGGGAGACAAAATCTATCATAAAAATTGTTAAGAAATTCTAATGAAATACATACAACAGGCTTGCTTGATGTGTAGACAACTAAATTTGTTTTAGAACAATGATTGGTTTTTCTTTGTTTTTTTTTTCATATAATATATTAATAATTCCAGACGTGCAATCTTTAAGCTAACGTGTGTTGTAAGTAAGTTCTACTTTTAGCACCCCATTCTCATGGTTCACATACGAATATTATGAGTCAAATGGAAAAATTTGTATAATAATGCAATTGAATTTCAATAAATTTCCAGTCAAAATAATTTTGTGTTTTTTATTTTTGAGGGAGTTTAGTTTAAAATTTTGAAGATGTTTAGAAAAATTGTTTTTAACAAAATTGGAAAATTATTTTGCTTTGTCTGAAAACCAGACAGAAAATTATAAAAATTGTTTTGTTGTAGGTAATAAAAAGTTGGTTATTGTTAGCACGCAAAAAGGATATAAAAACAACAACAAATGGTGTTTTGCCTACACACATACTCTAATACATTTAAGGAAAAAATTATCTAATACCCAGTAGTTTTGTAAGGAGGCACTCTTAGTTATTTGCAAAATGTTTAATGCAATACTAGTTTAATACCCTTGTAAAGGCAAAGTAGATTTCAGCTGTCATTAGCGAGAATTGCAGTGCTACTTTTGTGTCCCTAAGTAATCTATAGAGTAAGCACCTTACACGAGTTTGCTTCTACCGTAACGTAAGACTAGTTATTTTACAAACCACAAGTAAATTAGAAGAGAGTTAATAGGAAAGTCTATTTGTAATGCAAGATAAGAGCGTAATTAGACTATCGTGCCTTAGAAAGTAGTTATTAAACTCACCACCAGTAATCGATAAGAGAGTAAATTGTTTATAGGATAAGAAAACGAAGTGTAAAAGGTAAATTTATTTTAAAGGAGCAGTTCCTTAATCAAAGTTAATATTAGATGCTTGTTGGACTTTAGCCACTTTCGAACGGCTGGGTTATTTCAAAAACACTTACCTGCTACACTTACCGCCCATATAAATGAGTGTAAAAAGAAAACAGCAGAAAAAATTTTTAACAATTTTTGTTAGAGGGTCATCGTCTATGTGAAACATAAAATTCCAATTTGTGTTTATTAAACTCAATGTAAGGACTCACACTCACACACACACAAACACATTATTACACCGCCCAAGGATACTACTTTATTGAACAGTTAAAACAACAATTGCATGACAAAGTAAGCAGGATGTTATAGCCGGACATAGACGATCATTTGAAAGCATTTACAAAGTAATATTCCCTTTTTCGTCTCTATTCCTTGAATAGCCCTATAACTTGTTCACGTATACGGGACTCCAGTGTCCCAAAATCTTGTGGTCAAATTTTAAAAGAATCGGTCCATAATTGACCCTTGCACTTTAACGCTCATAACTCTGTGAAAGAAGTATCTATAGCGGTGGAATTTGACATGACTTCGACATTTTATGGGAACCTTAAGTAAGTACTTACACTTTGTTTCCTTATTACTTGCCTACTTACCGGGTAAGTAAAGATTTTGTTAGTTTAGATCTTGTGTAAGGAAACTACAGCAGAATGTACTAGGACTTCCATTATTAAACTTCCAAGAGCAATTATTAAAATTTTGGTAAAAACGGCAGTGAAATTCGACATGAGTTCGAACTTTTATAGGAACCTTAAGTAAGTACTTACACTTTGTTCCCTTATTACTTGCCTACTTACCGGGTAAGTAAAGATGTAGGTTTTGCAGTTTTTGTCAAGATACGAGTGCATTAAACATAATTATACACTAAAAGCCCTATTCGGCGGGCTAGTTGAAATAATGGACCGATATTAACCATTTTCTATAGGCTTCGTCTCCGGTATCATGAAACATCATGTGCCATATTTCATTAAATTATCTCCAAAATTGCGATTTGTAGATTGATTGCAAATTTTACAAGCTCTATTCGGAGGTTCAGTTGTATAGGGGCTAGGTGAAATAATGAACCGATCTTAACCATTTTCAGTAGGCTTCGTCCTTGGCAATAAAAGATCATGTACCCAATTTCATTGAATTACCGATTTGTAGTTTGATTACAAAGTTTACATGGACGGACAGACAGACAGGCGGACAAGGTTTTCATGGACGAACAGACAGACATAGCAAAATCGACTCAGAAAATGATATCGGACTTATATTATTGTGCCTTACAAACATCAGCACAAACCCAATATACCCTCCCCACTTAAGTGGTGTAGGGTATAAAAAGGAAAGGATATAAAAAACTACCCCTATAAATACACATTCCTTTTGTTTTGCTCTTTATGGAGGATGAAAATTTTTACTCGACTGAAACGGGAAAAAAAATCCATAACAAGGTTAGCCTGGCATATATCCTGTTTTGTATTTCGATATAAAGGAATACAAGGAAAAACACAAACAACATACATTTACACTTACACGGTTATACTCATGCACATACATACAAAAGCCAAATGAAGTAAGTAAATTACTAAAAGTAAATGTACAAACATACATATGTATGTGTTCTTTTTTTGAGACTCACTGTCTGCCTGGCTGTTGGTATGTGTGTATGTATTTATAGACCATAAAATGCATTTACGTTACAATTTTCAAAAATGTACATATTTTCTTTCTTTTTTCAATGTTGCTGCTTGCGTTTTATGTTTCGTACAAAAATGCAAGCCACCCCCTTTGAAACGCCCTTTTTTAATAGCAGCAACCATATCATCCTTATTGAATCACAAATTGTATCGGAAATATCCTAACTTCCGTTAATATTAGAAAAAAACATTTTCGAATAATTCTAATAGTTTATTCTCTCCCTTAAAAAAAACCTACAACAATGTCAATGTTATGTGTAATGTGATTGCATTCTGTTTTTGCGTGTGATTTTCTAATGTCTATTATTATATCCAATTATGACAACAATATGTTATGACTGTCATTAATTTTCAAAACATCATTGTATTGTAATATTCTTCCTTAATTTTTTTGTTGTTTAGCCACCATTATGTTTTTCATTTATGTTTTTTTGTAACCATTTTTTAGCACCTTTTGTGTGTGTATGCGGTTTGTTCCTTTTTTTCTGGTCTTTGCTTTGTTTTTTTTTTAGAAAAATAGCAATGTAATCCTTGATTTTAACACCATTTGATTTTCTTTTGTTTGTTTAGTTTTCCTTGTAAAGAGACCCTAATTTTTTTTGAAAAATTGTTATAATAAATAGAAACACCTTTGCTAAATTGCTTTCAGTTTTTTCTTCTCTTGATTAATGTTTAATTTAATCAGGCATTAAAAAGGGGAACATTGTTTTTTAATATTTCTGAAATTATGTAGATTTTATTTAGAGGAATTTTTCTTTTATAAGGGTTTTTGCATAAAAGGGGAAGTCCTTATAAAGACTATAGATTTGAATATATATAAGACTATAGGCTAGACTATAGTCTAGACTGCAGACTGGACCATAGTGAAGACTTTAGACTAGAGTATCGACTAGACAATATACTAGACTAGAATAAAGACAAGACTAAACACTAAACTGCAGAATAGTCTGTAGAATAGACTATAGAAGTCCAGGGGCTATAGACTAGACTATAGACTAGACTATAGACTAGACTATAGACTAGACTATAGACTAGACTATAGACTAGACTATAGACTAGACTATAGACTAGACTATAGACTAGACTATAGACTAGACTATAGACTAGACTATAGACTAGACTATAGACTAGACTATAGACTAGACTATAGACTAGACTATAGACTAGACTATAGACTAGACTATAGACTAGACTATAGACTAGACTATAGACTAGACTATAGTATGTATTTTAGTTTAGGCTATAGTCTGGACTATTGTTTGGTCTATAGTCTGAACAATAGTTTAGTCGATAGTCTGGACTATATTTTAGTCCATAGTTTGGACTAATGTATACTCAATAGTATGTACTTAAGTCTGGTCTCTAATCTAATAAGAAATCTGTTCTATAGTCTATAATTAAGTCTAGCATATAGTCTCTACTTGAGTCTAGACTTTAATCTGGACTTTATACTTTACTTTTTTGCCGATGAATGCGTAAACTGAGACGCTGAAATCGGCCAAAATTGACTTGGAATTTGTTGAGGGTTTAAATGAGTTGCTAGTGGGTATGGGTAAGATTCTCGTTAAGTGCACTTTCTTTTTGTTACTGAGTCTTTAATGAGTTTATAAATCTTTTTCTTCCAGATCAATTTAGTTCTCTATTTTTTATTAAAACTGAAATCATGTTTAAGTGGTTCAAACATCTGCCAAAAAAAATGTCACAAAAACCAAAAAAAAACTTAAATCAGCTGCCTCTAGGGTTACACATTATAAGTATTTAACAGGTAGACCGGAAAGATAAAAGTAAAATTTATCGAACAAATAAATAAATGGAAAAAAACATAATTTACTCTCTAGTTTAAAGAAATTAAAAACTACCTGTTCTTAATGGATTAAAAAAACTCCTAAGATAAGCAAAAATTAAAAAAAAATTTGTTTAATTAAAAATTTGTATTTAAAAATCTAACACAAGTGTTTTTGTGAAATATAAGGTACAAGCTGTTTAAAAAATCAAACTCAAGTGATAAACGACTACAATTTTTAACGGTTATTACAGATGTAAATGTATACGATTTCTTTTGAGCCCGTATTTTTATTTTTTTATAAAATTTATATTAAATTCCTATTAACTTTAAATATATGGGATTTATTAGAGTTTAAATTAACACCCAACTTGTGTTTAAATGTTTTGTTTAAGAAATTTGATATTTTAATAAATATTTCTATATATTATTTAAATGAAAAAACATTTTGTTTATTTAAACGTTAGCTGATGTTTAACAAACCACATGAGATTTTAATACAAATTTCTAAGAAATTTTTAAGTTAAGGTGGTCTTTATGTTTAAAATGTATGCCTGGCAACGTTTTAGAAATTTTTACCAAAAGAATTTTTTTATTAAAAAAGCTTTGTGACACTTGGTTTACCTTCCCCCTTTTTATTTGTTTAAACAATAGAGGATATGGAAAAAAAATATATATTTGTCGTTTTTTTTTATTTCAATATTTTTCTTTGTACAAAGTGTTGGCGTTTTATATGTATTTATTTATTTTGAAAATCATTTAATATTTGTTGTGTTAACGCTGTTCAAGAGACTTGTAACCTAAATAGCTTTAAGCTATTATCTCTTAGCTAGTATTGAGGGAAACGAAAAGAAAGACAATGATCGACTATATGGTATCCTACTGAGTGATCGAGTAATTATAAACTTTTACGAGTGGATTATTCTTTTGAAAGCGAAATTTTTTAAAAGTGTACTCTATATGGAAACTATAACCCATTATAGGCCGATCTGCAGATATATATATTCAAACGCTTTCATAGCTCTAATAGACCTTCGTATCATATTTTTTACAATTTTCTTCGATAGAGATCCGTATTTTAACGCTTCCGTCCGTCTACATGAAGCGATGGAAGGACAAGCTTAAATAAAGGATATTTATAAGATTTCATAATTTTTGGATCCTAAGAGACCCTAGTGCCCTACTTTATTAATATGTCTTGGATTGAGACCCATATTTTAATAAGTGTCCGTCCATCTGCCCATAGGGATGGATGGACGGACTTGACTTTCTTGACCCAAAAACTTATTCTGAAACACTAAAGACAGGCGTGTGGAAGAACAAGCTACAAAAACGAATATATATAAGATTTCATAATTTTTCGATCCTACATTGAGACCCATAGTTTAATAACTGTCCGTCTGTCCATAGCGATGGATAGACGGACTTGACTTTCTCTACCAAAAAACTTATTCTAAAGCACTAAAGAAAGGCGCGTAGGACCAATATTTCTTTCTACGACAAACTATAGAACAACTACATAATACCCACTACCACTATAAAGCTTTAAGTTATAAATAGCTTTAAGCTATTACTCTAGTACTTAGAATACACAATAAAGAAACACACAAATTTGCTAGAAATTTGTAAATAGAAACCAAACCAACAACTAAAGCTATTATATAGACATGTTTGTGAATAAATGATTTTGATATTTGTAAAAATAAACTAATAATTTTTAATATTGTAAATATTAAGTTGATTATAATGAAGGTGTGTCAACTAAAACAATAATATATATTTTTTTTTAATTAATAACACTGACATAAAACATTTCGAGGTCTATTAATTTTTCTCAAATCATATTAAATTAATAGCAAAATCAAAAAACTAATGAGTAGACATTAAAATAACTAGACAAATTTAAGAAAAGAAAAATTACTTTTTTAAAATTTTTGTTAAAGAAAAGTGTTACCAAATATGAGACACCATTAGACTAATATACCTATAGACAGGAGTTAAATAAAACTAACAACAAATTTTGAAATATATATGTTTTCAATTGTTTGCTGTTCTTTTATTTTTCAAAATTTTATATTACTCATATAATTGAGATTTGTTTGTATGTTTTTTCGAATGTTAAGACATGTTTATAACACCCACGTTAATAAATAAATCTTAATTTTTTAACACATACGCTGAGAGACAACGTTCAAAAACACCATAACGATTTAAAGGGGAGAACTTTAAAATTTATAACAGCAACTGAAAAGGAAACCCACCCTGTCAAGTGATTTACGAAAATACTTTAAAAATGTGTGACATTAATTTAATTTTACACAAGACTATTTAAGGTATTTTTGTAAAGAATTTTAAGAAACTCAAAAGTTTTTAAACGAAATCTGCCCAAAGTATTTTTTAAAAACAAAAAGAATATGTGTTACTTCCAGGATTTACGGAAGGACGAAGTCCAGTTCTAGTTGAGTTCTAGTTTAGTTCAGTTCTAGTTCAGTTCTAGTTCAGTTCTAGTTCAGTTCTAGTTCAGTTCTAGTTCAGTTCTAGTTCAGTTCTAGTTCAGTTCTAGTTCAGTT
>NC_060954.1:53526231-53527917 GCF_022045245.1 Lucilia cuprina
ACTAGAACTGAACTAGAACTGAACTAGAACTGAACTAGAACTGAACTAGAATTGAACTAGAACTGAACTAGAACTGAACTAGAACTAAACTAGAACTAAACTAGAACTAAACTAGAACTGAACTAGAACTAAACTAGAACTGAACTAGAAATAAACTAGAACTGAACTAAAACTGAATTAGAGCTGAACTAGAACTGAACTAAATCGTTGGACTAATATGATGAGTAGTTTGTGGAGAAGTCTCTCGAGTATTCTATAGTCTACTGTTTGAAGTAGACTGTTGATCTATAAACTAGTCTATATACTATAGATCATAATATGAACTACTTACTCTAAGAAAATTCTATAAATTATATTTACCAGTCTATGTGAAAGAGCTTTTATTTATTTTTCTATATATTCCCCCACAAGAAGTTCAATAAACTATGATATATGTAAAAACCTAAATTAAAAAAAAACAGCTTATATTAAACAAATCTTCAAAAACTAATTATTTTTAGCTTCCTGTTCGCCTAACTACAATAACTTAAGATTTTACAATAACTCTTAAATTTTAAGCAAAATTACAATTGTTCATAAACAAATTATAAAATCCATAACAATAGTCAAAAATTCCAAAGACCTTTAACACAACAACTACTGTGGTCTGAAAAAAAACTATAAACAAGCCGCTTAGAAAAGCATCCCCCCAAAACCCCCCAAAAAAACTAAAATTTCTACCAATCATTCAGTGTTACGCCCTGGCTGTTAAATAAGTTCAACATAAAATCCCAGTATCTACCTACAAACTAATTAATCTTTGAACTTAAACTTAAAGAAACCCATCTCATGTGTAATAATCATATATGCCAAACAAAAATGTGCTACAAATTAAAATTGAAGCGAAAAAAAACGAAGACCGCCAACCAAAATGATTTATGATTTCGAATGATTTAACACAAACATTTTTATGGTTATGTGTATGAAATTTTATTTTTGAGACAACAACAAAATGCTTTTAAAGAAAAGGGTTTATTGTTTATTAAGAAAAAATTAAAAAGTTATGAAGCAGAAAATTAACACCATTGAAAACTTTAGCTGTTTAAACATAAATTTTGGGCACAATAAACCAATTAAATAATTAAAAAGTTACACATACATTTATTAAAGTAATATAGAAAATATTGTTGGAACTTTAAAGCTTTTCTTAATGAATACCAATTTAATATCAAAAGATAAACTTGCAAGCTCTTTTAGGAGCATGATTAGGCTAAAAGCTTTACAATATTATAATTAGAGCTTGGCAAATGAAATATATTTAGTAAGTAAACTTTAAAGTTTAAAGATAGTTAACAAACTTTAACTCATTTTATTTAATTTTAAATATGAAAAAATTTAACTTTTAATTATTTATTTTTTTAACATATAATTTAAATTTTTTCCTTATAAATATTAATAATTTCTATTTTCCTTTTTATTTCAGGTATTTACATTTGTTCCGATAGTAAGTGAACTTTTACAAATTACACTACACAAACTATTGGCAAAAATTAGCAATTGAACTGGAACTGAACTAGAACTAGAATCTAACTGGAACTGGATCTGAACTAGAACTGAACTAGAACTGAACTAGAACTGAACTTGAACTGAACTAGAACTGAACTAGAACTGAACTAGAACTGAACTAGAACTGAACTAGAACTGAAC
>NC_060954.1:53528017-53542669 GCF_022045245.1 Lucilia cuprina
GTTCAGTTATAGTTCAGTTCTAGTTCAGTTCTAGTTCAGTTCTAGTTCAGTTCTAGTTCAGTTCTAGTTCAGTTCTAGTTCAGTTCTCGTTCAGTTCTAGTTCAGTTCAGTTCTTTAGTTCATTGACTGGAGTGCTAGTCAAGGTGCTTGTCCATTGACTAGACCAGAGACTTGTTCAGAGACTAGTCCACAGCTATTCAAGAGAATATTCAATAGGATAGTCAGGAGACCAGTCTATAGACTAGTCAGGAGATAAGACTTGACTAGTCTATAGACCATTGTTCAAATTTGATTAATACACGCGGATAAATGTGTCTCATTTAGAGAGGACAGTGAGGGTTTAAACGCTTTCTCTGCCAATCGCCAGGTTTTCATGGAAATCAACTTTATTCCCATTGATGTTTTCACTTTAAATCGATGGTGTTTCTATGTAATTTATTGTTTAATTTCACATATTCTCTTACAAATAATTGTAAATTATTTATTACAATTATTTTGTTAAAATGTCTTTTCTTTTTTTTGTTATATGCAATTACAGTAGATATTTGAATTTATTGCTGTTTTTTCTTGTTTTTTTTTTTTTTTTTGGAGAAAATTTAACAAGAATTTATGTGTTAATGTAGAAATTTGTAACCGATTTTGCTTTTAAATTTATTTTATTTTCAAATGATTGACTATTAGTTATTTCCCTTTTATTTGTATGATTTTCTTTTTTTTTCGTATTTTGTTGTCGTTTAATTTCCTTTAGTTGTTGTAACATATAAATTTATGTTAATAATTTAACAATAAAAAAAACATATATTGTCTTTTCCATAACAAAAACAACAAACAACCAGTCAGCCTATTAAATAAAACTCTCCAAATTGACATTGATAAATGTTCAAGAGACAATACCCAAACCAAACTCAAAGAATACTTTCCTATCGGTCAAGAGGGTCTGTCTGTCTGTCTGCTTGTCTTTGAGTGTTTGAAAACTAACACTTGATTTGTTTGCAGTTATAGACATATTTTTTTTTGGTTTAAACAAATACAAATACAAAAAAACAAACTTAATAAGAATACACTTTATATGTTTATAAATGAGTATTAAATGTGGTTTTATGGTTATATCGATATAGAAATGGAAATATAATACATATCCATACATACGTTTCATTTGAACATGATTTGATTATAAAAATTGATCACGTTGTTGAAGAAATGACGCTTATAAAACATGATTCTAATGATTATTATTTCTTAATATTTATATTTCTCTTATAAGTTGTCTTTATTGAGTTATTGGTTTGTCCACAAAAAATATTGAGGAATTTTTGTGAAATCAATAATGTTTTTTTGGAAATATAAAAGGACGGAAGGATGGGTTAATTATATGACGGAAGTTGCTTTAGGTTTGAAAAAAAGGATAGTTCTGGGGAATTATGTTTAAAATCAAAATGTGTTAAGTTAAAACTTTCAGTTCATCATGTTAGATCACTTATTCACCCTACTACACCAGTGATGCTAAAACTGCCGCACGGTTTAATGTATGGATTAGTGTACTATGCTTTTTTTCAACTAATTTATTGATCAACGTTTTGGATGAGGCTATTGTCTCTATTGACTTATCTATTAACTAGTATAAAGTCTTGGCTGCAGCTATATCTTTGGATCAATCTACTGATTAGTCTATAGAAGAGATACAAGTCAAACAAAATGATCGGCGGCGGCGCAACCATTTTAAGTCGGCGGCTTATTATAGAAAATATTGCCGGCGGCTAGACTGTCGGCTCAATTTAACTTTTTCTGCAGAAATTGACATTGTAAGCGTTTGTTATATTGGAAAATCTCTGTAATATAGTCTGTCATATAGAAACCTGTCTCTATATAAGTTTTTTTTTCTGCAAGAAAATATACATTTCTAGTAGTTTTCACTATTTTAATTTTATTTAATATTTAGCACAGTATTATGTGGCAACTCTTTTCAATTTGCAATAAGAATTTAAGATAGTGGCAACTCCGTTCAAATTGTTGAAATTATTTTCGGAAATACATACATGTGACATCTTTATCATCGGCTACGTTTAAGTCGGCGGCGGTGCTGCTCCCAAAATATTACCGCCGCCGATTTCACAGTTTAAGCAGCGCCAACAGGTCATCTAGATGTCTAGGTGAATTTTTGCGAATATCATGTATAAACATCCCGTTTTCAAAGTAACTAAATAACTAACTAACTGCACACTATCTAACTAACAAACTAACTAACTAACTAACTAACTAACTAACTAACTAACTAACTAACTAACTAACTAACTAACTAACTAACTATTTAAGGTCATGATTTGTGTTCTTCGGCCATTTTGAAAAAAATTTTCATTAGACTCCTCTTTAGTCCTTTTTTTGATTAGAACCTCAGAAGCCTCGCGTTCAGGGCCTATTGACTACCTAACTAACTGACACACTAACTAGCTAATTAACTAACTATTTAAGGTCATGTTTTGTGTTCTTAGGCCATTTTGAAAAAAATATTTTCATTATCCTCCTCTTTAGTCCTTTTCTTGTTTAGAATTTCAGAAGCCTCGCATTCAGGGCCTATTGGTCATTTCACAAAAACATCCATAACAAACAGGTCCTCAAAAGGCTAATTAGTAGTGTTCAAGGCCTCCTCGGCGATGTTACAAAACTAGATTCAATATACTTTTCTTAGAAGTATTAAAGAATCATCAGCATAACAAATAGGACCATTCTCGATTATGATCCTCAGAATGCATTTGATTAAGATAAAGGTGACTGTATGCCGATATGTATGAAAAACCCTTTTCTGTTTCCTATTAGGTGGGGTACTGTGAAGCCACCCTTGATACAACTACTTGTAATCGAAGAGCTCTATCATCAAGTAAAATCATATAAATCAGCATAGACTAAGGTCTTTAACTTTCAATCGAATGGTGCAATTTACATTTTATGTAAAAATAGCAATATTGAGATGAAATTTCAATTTCAAACTAAAATATCTTGTTGTTTGCACATGAAGACAAAGCTATCAACATTGAATAGTTGTAAGTTTTTGTGCTTTAGAAC
The DNA here is from genome assembly GCF_022045245.1 of Lucilia cuprina. Taxonomy (NCBI): domain Eukaryota; kingdom Metazoa; phylum Arthropoda; class Insecta; order Diptera; family Calliphoridae; genus Lucilia; species Lucilia cuprina. Next base: position 53,531,078 of record NC_060954.1, read on the forward strand.
TTTTTTCCTATAAACTTTAGAAAAGTTTTAGGTGATTTTTTTTTTTGGTTAATAGATTTTGTTTTTTCTTTTTTAGTGACACTTTTTGAAAAGTATAAGTTACAGTTTTTTTTTGAATTGTAACCATTTAAAATTTAGTGTGCTATTTTCTAACTTACACTTTTCAAACTCAAATCTAATAAACATGACCTACTTTTAGGCACTTTTACAGTTTTTGTGTTTGTTCTTTTTGTTATTTTGAATTTATGTAAATTAAATTTTATATTTCTAAAAGTTAAGAAGGACCAAAACAGTTTATCTTAATTTAAATAAAAACTGGCATCTATTTCCTAAGCTCATTTTGAACAATAAAATGGAAAATGTCCACAAAAAGTGTAACATATACATAGCAACAAACAGAAATAGCGTTTCGTAACATTACTATGCAAATATTATTAACATTTTCATGTTGTTATTGTTTTGTTTTTGGTAAAATTTACAAAGTTACTAAATAAAAAAAGGAACATTTTTTTCATTTGTGTAGAATATCAAAGGGGGGTGTTTTGCTTTTATATACTAAAGCATACTTTTAGGCATTTCTAACGTCATCGCTTATTTTCTTCTTTTGCGCGGTTTAGTTTTGCTTTTAAATAAGTTCATAAAACTTATTAAATTAGCATATGAATCATTTAAGATAATTTGCATACAAATTGGTCAACTTGAGTTTAATTAAACACAATTGAAGCGTAAGAATAAAATTTTAAACATTACCGACACGCACACACATACCCAACCTCTGGCTGTTACAAATATTTTAACCACAATTACATCAAATTTAAAATTGCAAAGAAAGTATGAGTATTTTGTAAAAGAAACAAAACTAAATTATGCAAATATTTAAAAAGACAAGGCTCATTTGCTATTTTGAAGGCAATCTATAAAATCTAATTTAGAACTTAATTTTAAAAAATTTTAGAAAAAAAGAAAAGAAAAGAAAATTATAACTAAAGTAGTAAACAATTCATGTTTAAAATTGTTTTTATTTAACAAAAAAAAAAAAAAAAACTGGCACAATTTTTTTTAATTTTTATTAACAGACCTTTAGACGCCTGTCCGTCTGGCCAGTTATTGTTTTCAAGTAATAAAACGACATCAGTTTATTGTTTCGTTTTTTTTTTATTTCAAATTTCATAACAATATTTATTTCTTTTTTTCACATTACCTACCGCAGTGTATAGAATTTCTAAGTACAATTGTTTTATGTTTTATTTATTTATTTTTTTTGTGTCTATTTTTATGAGCAACCAACCATCTATGTAGTTAACATTGTTACGCCTTTTTGTTAATAGAAACGCGTCTTACTGCCTTAAACAATAAAATATGAAATGTATACTTGAAACAGCATAAGATGATGATGCTAGTACTTCCCTTTCATCATCATCATCATCGTTTTCAGCAAAAAGTCAACTTAGACCAGCAGTCCGTGCAACTCTTGTGTCCAGTTTATTGCTTTTAAACGTGCTTTTGTAATTACATATCTAACATGGCTAAAACAAAAAACGTAACATTGTGAACTAAATGTAATGCAAAACTTTAATTATTTTTACTCATTACACGTGCTATAAAACTATAACAACTAGATGATATAAAATTTACTATAAAATATTGCTAATGAATCACGTTTTTTTTGGGGGAAAGAGCGAATAACAAAAAAACTAACTATAAATTCCTTAAATTTTTAAATGAATTCATTTTTAAAATTCAATAATTTGAAACCAAAAGAATGATACATCTCTATAGAAGACAATTTTCTATAGACAATTGTCTATCGAACCCACCCTTCTGTTGACAAATGCTAAAAGAAGATGCACTTCTGTAGAAGGGTATACTGTTATAGAAAAACTCTTCTACAGACATGTGTCTATAGAAGACACTCATCTATAGACAAGTATTTATCGTAGACAATTTTTTATAGAAAAAAGTCAATAGAAGATACTCTCCTATAGACAAGTGTCTAAAGAAGACACTGTTCTATAGAAGACACTTTTCTGTAGGTATGTGTCTATAGAGAACACTCTCCTATAGACATGTGTCTATAAAACACACTCATCTAAAGACAAGTGTCTATAGAAAACACTCATCTATAGACAAGTGTCTACACTCATCTATAGACAAGTGTCTATAGAGAACACTCCTCTATAGACAAGAAGACAATCTTTTATAGACAAGTTTCTATAGAAGACACTCATCTATACACAAGAGAATATATAAGACACTCATCTATAGACATGTGCCTATAGAAGACACTCTTCTATAGACAAGTTTCTATAGAAGACAATCTTCTATAGACATGGGTCTATAGAAGATACTCTTCTATAGACAAGTGACTAGAAAAGACACTCTTCTATAGACAAGTGACTAGAGAAGACACTCTTCTATAGACAAGGACACTCTTCAATAGACAAGTGACTATAGAAGACACTCTTCTATAGACAAGTGTCTTTAGAACACACTCTTCTATAGTCAAGTGTCTATAGAAGACACTCTTCTATAAACAAGTATTTATAGAAGACACTCTTCTGTAGACAAGTGTCTATAGAAGACAATCTGCTATAGACAAGTTTCTATAGAAGACACTCATCTATAGACAAGAGAATATATAAGACACTCATCTATAGACATGTGTCTATAGAAGACACTCTTCTATAGACAAGTTTCTATAGAAAACAATATTCAAAAGACATGAGTCTATAGAAGACACTCTTCTATAGACAAGTGTCTATAGAAGACACTCTTCTATAGACAAGTGAAGACACTCTTCTATAGACAAGTGTTTATAGAAGACACTCTTCTATAGACAAGTGTCTATAGAAAACACTCTTTTATAGACAAGTGTCTATAGAAGACACTCTTCTATAGACAAGTGTCTATAGAAGACACTCTTCTATAGACAAGTGTCTATAGAAGACACTCTTCTATAGACAAGTGTCTATAGAAGACACTCTTCTATAGACAAGTGTCTATAGAAGACACTCTTCTATAGACAAGTGTCTATAGAAGACACTCTTCTATAGACAAGTGTCTATAGAAGACACTCTTCTATAGACAAGTGTCTATAGGAGACACTCTTCTATAGCCAGGTGTCTATAGGAGACACTCTTCTATAGCCAGGTGTCTATAGTAGACACTCTTCTATAGTCAAGTGTCTATAGAAGACACTTTTGTGTAGAACAATGTCTATAAAAGACTATCTTCTATAGATAGACGTTTAGAGAAGGCACACTTTTATAGAGAAATATTTATAAATGAAATGTTTCTATAGAAAATATCTATAGCAGACACTTTTCTATAGGGAAACGTCTACTAGTGAGCCCAAAATCTAAAGAAGTTACACCACTGTAAACTGTAGTCTTTAGAAGACTAAAGAATCTTTAGACAATATTCTATATATAAAAACTATAATTTTTCGTAAATAGGAACCGGAAATTATCCCAAAAACTATTAAAATCATAAACATTTAAATGATTAATAGACTTTTACTTTTATACTTTAAAAAATTCCACAATTGATAATAAAAATTTTATTAATAACCAAATAACTTTCACAACAAGTAATTAAATTTATGTATAAAACAAATCCAAAAAAAAAAAATCAATTTGACAAACCAGACAGTTAGTCACCTAAAAATAACACATAGTAATAATTACAATTTATAAAAATGTTAACAATAACTAAAACAACATAAAAAACTAATAGTAAATAAATATTTAAATCATAATAATAGAAAGGGGGGAGGAGGGGAAGAGTGCATTAAAAAAATCAATAAAATTATAAGCAATAAAAATAAGTATTTTAATGTGAAAATGTTAAAAAGAAACAAACATAATTCAAAACCAATTTGGCAACACATTAATTTTCTTATACGTTTTTAAAGTAAGAACTTATGTGTGTGTGTATATGTGTGTGAGTAAGCCCTTGTCATTCTTAAATGCCAAATTTCATTACAATTTCTAGCCATAAAAATACGAGACAAGACAAACAGCACCAAGAAATTAAACTGAAACAAAATTATATATATTTATTTTCTGTTGTACTGTCATGCTTTATTTTTGCTATAGTAAAGACCCCTTAAAATATACTTTAAGTTAAAAAGAATGTAAAGCCTACTTTAAGGTGTTGTTTTTCTTTTTCTTGCAAATATTCAGTCACATAGAATAAAAGTTACGCTTTAACACTCTCTAGCTGTATAGGCAAAGTAGATATTACTTTTAGCATTTTCATTACATTAAGACTTAACTCTACCCCACCCAAAACTCTATTCCCCTCTCCCTTTTACACCTAAACTAAAGCCTATGACTGGCTTGCTTGCCTTTAGATTTCTGCAGCTGGAGTTTTGTTTTGCTCTTATAACTGTAGAAGAAAAAAAAAATGTCAATTTCAATAATAACTTTCACCTTGCTGTCTATACATAGCTATGCCTGCACAACAAAAGGCAAGCAAACCTAAAAGTATGCTACAATTCTTCTTCTTACTTAAAGTCATACAAATACATAAAATCAACATTATATGTATGTTTGTTTTTGTATGTGTTAGTATGTATAAAGGATACAAATAAATGTGTACGTGTAACGTTAGAGGGAGTAAAATAAAAACCATTTCAGAATCCCCCTCCCCCTGCGACGAAATGTTCATCAGGCATTAAGAGAATGTGGTAAAAGGTCGTTATTTCTTGTGCCTTTTTGGTTGGTCTTTCTATTTACTCGTTTGTATTCCCTTTTGTAGCATATTTTTCTCATTTATATATTAAAATGTATATACATACATATAAAAATTGTTTTGTGTATATGTTTATTTAGCTGAGTATGTGTGTTTTGAGAATCAGGTAAACTTCATATACATTGTTGCTGGAGTTCTGTAAAAATCCACCCCTTAATTCTGTTTCAATATCGCTTTTGCAGGCCAATGTTAGTTTTCCAAAAAAAAAGTCTTTTTTGCCTTATAAATATATTTTTTTGTATATTTATTTGCTCATTTCTTTTTCATTTTTTTTTGGCAAAAACTTTTCCTCATATGGGTGGGTTAAAACAATCAAATATTGTTTTCTACTCACACAAATACACTAACATTTTATTTGTATTAACAAAATCTCATGAATCATTTAACGAAAATGGCTGCTTATTCCAGCACCTTCAAATCCAAAAAAAGAAGCAAATAGTTGCAAACTAAAGTTTTTCCATTTATCCTGGCAAACGCTGTGTATGTGAATCAAATGATAAATTATTTTATTTTCGTTATTTTTAGCAATAACCGTACGAAAAAATTCAATTCGTTTATATTGATATTTTAATGCCTAAAAGTATGCTATATATTTCCAATCACTAAAGTACCTAAATATACGCTATATATTTTGTTTTGTTGTTATTACCAAGTGTATATAAATTCATATAAAATATAATTGGCTTTATTTTAGTAAAAAATAGAAATAAAGAAATGCCTCTAATAAGGGTGGCAGTAATATTGCATATTTTAAGGATAATTGCTAAGGAATTATAGTCATTTTAAACAGGTTATTAAAAGGTTTTCTAAGGGAAACAAATTTACTTAAAAATCAGTTTCAACAAACTATTTAGCCCAAAGAAAATTTTCTTTTATAGATTTCTATCTATAGAAGGTCGTTTTCAAGAGATTTTCATATATAAAAGAAAGTATTTAAGCGATCCCTGTCTATAGAAAACTATACCTTATAGACGTTAGAAACTATTGTCCATATAAAGGTGTATTTGAAAGAGTATAAAACGTGTTTTCAGTAGAAGAGTATTCCGTCAATTGAGTTCTATAGACATCTTTCTATAAAAGACACTGTAGAAGAGTGTCTGCTATAGACATTTCTCTGTAAAAGATTGTCTTCGATTGACCTTTTACTATTGAAATGTATCCTCTAGAAATAATTGTCTTCCAGAGATATTAGTCTAAGTGTGCTCTATGTGGCCTCCGCTGGGTTAGTGGTTAGTGTTCTAGTCTGGTAGAGTGGAGCTGGTTGGTTCGATTTCCACCTAAGTCACTGGTAAAGGAGCGCACAACAGGCCAGATAGAGGCCTAGGTTTATTTCTTCGGATTTTATGTATATATGTACATACTCCTTTCGAACTAACTAACTAAGTATCTTCAAAAGATACTTGCAGAAGAGTGTTGACTCTTCTCTATAGAAGTGTGTAGAAACATGTGTGTCCTCTTTAGATACCTGTCTATAGAAGTATTTCTTCTATAGATACTTATCTTTAGATGTGTGTCTTCTATAGACACTTGTCTTTAAAGAGTGTCTTCTATAGATACTAGTCTATGGAAGAGTAACTTCTATAGATAATTGCCTGTAGAAGAGTGTCTTCTGTAGCCTATTCTTAATAGAAGTATGTCTTCTACAAACACTTATATATGGAAGTGTGTCTTCTATAGACACCTGTCTAAAGAAATGTATCTTCTATAGACACTTGTCTTCAGAAATGTGTCTTCTATAGACACTTGTTTATAGAAGTATGTCTTCTATAGACACTTGTCTACAGAAGTGTGTCTTCTATATACACTTGTCTATAGAAGTGTGTCTTCTATAGACACTTGTCTATAGAAGTGTATCTTCTCTAGATAGTTGTCTATAGAGTTGTGTCTTCTATAGTTGTCTATAGAGTTGTGTCTTCTATAGTTGTCTATAGAAGTGTATCTTCTATAGACACATGTCTATGGAAGTGTATCTTCTATAGACACTTGTCAATAGAAGAGTGTCTTCTATAGACGCTTGTCTATGGAAATATGTCTTCTATAGACTCTTGTCTATAGAAGTATGTCTTCTATAGACACTTATCTAGAAGTGTGTCTTCTATAGATAATTGTTTTTAGAAGTATGTCTTCTCTATAGAAGTGTGACTTCTATAAACACTTCTCTATAGAAGTGTGTCTTCTATAGACATTTCTTTATAGAAGTGTGTCTTCTATAGTCTATAGTCACTTGTCTATAGAAGTGTGTATTATATAGACTCTTGTCTATAAAAGTGTGCCTATATAGACTCTTGTCTATAGAATAGTGACTTCTATAGACACTTGTCTTCTATAAACACTTGTCTATATAGACTCTTATCTATAGAAGTGTGTCTTATATAGACACTTGTCTACAGAAGAGTTTCTTCTATAGAAATGTGTCTTCTATAGACACTTATCCATAGAAGTCTGTTTTCTATAGACTCTTGTCTTTAGAAGTGTGTCTTCTATAGACTCTTGTCTTTAGAAGTGTGTCTTCTATAGACTCTTGTCTATAGAAGAGTATCTTCGAGAGACACTTGCTATAGAAGAGTGTATTCTATAGACAGTTGTTATGGAAAATCTTCTTCGATATAATATAAGCTATAGAAGAGAGTGTTCAGTCTATTTATAGATTCTTTTCTAGTTTCGACATTAATGTGACTATAGAAAATTTTAATCTATAGCACTTATCTGCATTGGAGTGTTTTCTTAAGCAATTCTCTAGAAACATTAGTCTATAAAGGAAAGTTTTCTATACAAAAGGCCTTAGCAAATCAATGGTAAATGTCTATAAATCAGAGAAGATCAATATTGCCATTACATAGCACGCGTGATAGGGTAAGAAAATTCTGCTAACGCTAAGTTTATACACATACACTATAGGTTTAATTCTTCTTCTTTTTAAAATGAGCAATATCAGTTGGTTTGCTCTCAACCGGAAAAACAAAATCAAATCAGTTGCTGATCAGCACTTGTCGAAGCATGGTCTGTGCGCGGCGTTTTTAAAATACACACAGAAATACAAGAACAAAATTTTGAGAAAGCCGAATTAATTTAGGATAACATGAGAGAACCGTTAATAGTTTTTTTATATATAGACTTTGATATACGCTGGATGTCAAAATCCATAATAAATATTTGACAGTTAGCATATACAGTCATTTTGTTAGTGTATTTTTAATTTGAATGGAATTCTGTTCTCTGCTGCTTTACCAACATAAATAAACTATGATAGCCTATGGTAGTATGTGTTTGAGCAACACTGCTATAAATGCGTGTTATTAATATTTTTTTAATATTAGATTTTTTCGAAAGATTCTTATTAGAAATTTCAATCTTTTCTAAGTATTTTTATAAGCTTTTTAGTTAATTTTTTTTTCTTAAGTACTTACAATTTCCGCCAACTTAAACATTTTAAAATGATTTTATTTCAATATTCTGCTTCCGCTTGTATTAAGAAGTAAAGAAAAAGAGACTTATTTTGTATTTTTTTCCTTTTGCAAAATAGTATTTTATGCATGATTTAAGAACTTGTCTGATCACGCTTACATCAATATGTATGCTTTGCATATTGCTAGCAACAAAAAAAGAAAGAGATTTTCTTATACTTTATGTATAAATTTATTGATTTTCGCAAATGATGAAAATAAAGACTAGCAAGTAGTTAGTGGTGATGAAAATTATAGCAGTTGAAAAGAAAGGAAATCTAAGGAAAAGGTATAAAATGTGTGGATTTGAGAAAAAATGTATCGGTTCTAAGGAAGTTAAAAGACAGATTTAAAAAAAAATATATTTATTTTTTTGACCTGGTGCTGTTTTCTTGATCTTTTGTTAAGTGGAGTTTGTCATTATGGAATGCAAAAGGGGTGTATTTTGCTTTATGTAAATTTAATCTTTTTTTCCTCTGTTGCATTTTCCACCAGACTTTTTATGCAGTTATTTAATCTCTTTTTTTACTCCTCTTAGACAAATATATTCTGCATTTTATGAAAGGGAAATGAGTCGGTATATATGTATATGAATATTTTTAAACATTTTCTATCTTATGGTTTTAAGACTTGTACGATTTATTAAAGAATTTATTTTGCAGTTGCTGCTACATATTGCATGTTTTGTATTTACAACAGATTTTCATGTCATTTACACAACAAAACACATGTTGCATATAATCTGCTCAAGATTTAACTCCAAAATTCTCTCTTAAACAAAAAACAAAAAAATATGTGTAAAATTCAGAAACAATTCATTTCAAGCTGCATTAAATATGAGACAAAGAAATAAATCTTAAAATATTTTAAGAATAAAGATTTTTTTCTGTTATTTTTTTTTTCAGAGAAACCGACCAACCTTTAAACAACCACTTGACCATATGTTGAGACATTTTATATTGTTTTCTTTACTTGTTTTCTCTATATTTAAGAGTAATTTTACTTAGATGAGGAGACCTTTCAAAGGAAATTGTTTATGAGTTTTATGAATATATTTCAATATGACGATGCTGATGATGTTGGTGATGATTATTTTTACAAGTGTCCTTTTGTAGCCTGAATGTAACTCAGCACTGACTGTTAAATAAATAAACAAAAAAATTCATTTCTTTATATCTTAAGAATGTTAAAGAAAAATATTGAGGATTTAAAACACACATGGCGTGCAACTAAATTTTAATGTTTATATAAAGCATACAAATAGTTAAGGGAACCACATAAAATGTGGCGTTAATAAATATAAAACTTAAAAATTAATTTAAAAATTAAGTCATTACCTAGTAATGATATATGCTTACTTTGTTAATTTTAATTATTGTCTATAAAAAAAAACTTCTAATAAAATCAATAACATAACAAGTTCGCTAATTCAATTTTTTTTTTCATTTACAGGTAAAAATAAAGAATATAAAAAATGCTTATATGAACAATTACCAGGTAATGTACTGCAGCTTATCTATAAACATTTCTACATGTTATCAAATCTCAATTACTGAATATAAAAGAAATTCAGCGGAATACTAGACTATAGACTAGATTATAGACTAGACTATAGACTAGACTATATACTAGACTATAGACTAGACTATAGACTAGACTATAGACTAGACTATAGACTAGACTATAGACTAGACTATAGACTAGACTATAGACTAGACTATAGACTAGACTATAGACTAAAAACTAGACTATAGACTAGACTATAGACTGCACTATAGACTACAATATATACTATATGATCGTGTTGATAGATTTTGAGGGGATTTACTACCAGATTTGTTTCTCTTTTTTTAAAACCCTCCCTCGTATAGAGGGAAGTTTTTAAAACAAATGTATTCGTATAAAATGTACATACGAAATTTTTAACAAATGTGACAACAAAGTGAAACTGTAAATTCAAATTTACATTTGTCACTCACTTACATTAAGTTGTGTTTGCTTTTTATATGCCATTTCAATTTATATATTTTGCTTTTTATTTAAACAAAAAAAAAATAAATAAAAAAAAACTTAAAAATGCTGTTAGAATTTTGAATTGAAACATTATATTTAAATTGAAATTTACATGCTAGCAGCAGTGATAGTCTAAGGTTTTGTAATGAAAATTTACATTTTTCACTTTGTAAAATGTTTGTAATGATTTTTGTTTTATTTAAACATAAAATTATATGATGTTTATCATCAACTGTCAAAAATTTAAATTAGTCAAGGTGTAAATTTAAATGAAATTGTCAAGGACTGGAAAAAAATCACAGCTGTGTATTAAAGAGATAGTTTAAATGTTTATTTTGTTTGGGGAAAGTAGTAATAGTTTTATGAAAATAATTTAAAATTAGTGATTTTGTGAAAGAAAATAAAAATCATTAATTATTTAAATGGATTTTTATTTAAAAAGCAAATTTTAATTTTTGATATTTATTTTTATCACTTTGTATAAAATTATGTAATAAATAAATAAATATTTTAGCAAATGTTGTGATAATTTTTTGCAAATTTTATTGAAAAGCCTATAAAAAAAAGGTTTTATGTCTATGTCAAAGGCCATATAAATAGTGTTATTGATACTTTTTTATAACTTGTTTATCAAACACTCCAACTAAATTTACACCTCTCTCCTTTTATAGTCCCTTTACGCCATACTTTATTTATTACTGTGAAATAGTGATAATTCCTTAGTTAAATAACAATTTGTTGAGAAAATTCTATAAAATTTTTCTTACACTTATAATATTTATTCTCTCTTAATGGGAGGTTTATTGTTTAGAGAATTTCGCAACAATATATACCATAAAATACATTTAGTACCCTATAAAAATGTCTTTTAAAATCATTATCACAATTATTATTATCTGTGCTCGTCAATAATCAACAAGAATGTTTTCTTTTTTTTCGTTTTATTATATAAATGGATTGCTGGTTGGCATCCGAGTGTCTAGAACAGTAGCGAAGAAACAAATACAAATTGATTGTGTCTGACATACGCAAATTAAATTATCGCCAATAAAAATCATTGGTGCATTATTAAAACGAAAAGAAAAACAAAGAAAGAAATTCGTTAAAGAACAAATATTTATTACTCTACATCATGATCAAGTAACTTTTGGATTCGGATTTCGGTAGACGTGTCATTGGTTTCAGTCTTTGTCTTTGATTATAACACTCGGATGGACGGACAGACGGACTACTAATGTACTCAGACGATTGGTAGAATGTAAGTCCAATATTTCTTGAGCAAACTCCTCTCTATAAGTGGTATATAGTTAGATAGATAGATAGATAGATAGATAGATAGATAGATAGATAGATAGATAGATAGATAGATAGATAGATAGAT
>NC_060954.1:53542769-53545116 GCF_022045245.1 Lucilia cuprina
TCTATCTATCTATCTATCTATCTATCTATCTATCTATCTATCTATCTATCTATCTATCTATCTATCTATCTATCTATCTATCTATCTATCTATCTATCTAAAATATATGCTTGCCTTCCATTTCAATCACTTTACTTCCTTCTTTAAATACTTCCAATTTGCTTTAACACCTTTTCTCGAATTAATTTCAAAAGACGCAATACTAATCTGTCTTTCTAACCATGTTCTGGTATTACCCAAACACATATGTATGCATGACTGTTGTCTCATTTTCATTATCATTTCATGGTTTTTAGAAAAATCTTGGAATTTCCAAAAAGAACAGCAACATAAAATGGTTTTTTTTTTCGAAATCAAAAAAAGAAACTGTAGGAAGTGTAACCATAAACCATTAAACGTTACTAGAGTAGAGAAGACATGTGTTCGAAACTACTAATGCCTCTGTGGCACATCAAAGAAAATAGATGTATGTATGTATTTGACATTGTATGTGCGTTAAATTACCAACTTCTTCTAATGACAAAATTACAGTCTGTGTTTTAAACAGATACAGTACATTAGAAAATGTATGAAAGAAAAGTAAAGACATGAGTTTTTAAACTGAATTTAAACAGTTGTAGGGATTAGAAAATCTCAATAACAAAAACCCAGCAGTTAGGGGTGTCGGTTGTCTCTAAGTATTTCTAGTCTATATGTTAACATGTTTTTTGTAGGATTGTTTAAAAGTGACTTTCTTTCAGATTATCTATGAATTGATGATTTAATTCATCTCCGCCTTTTGTAGAGAATTACTGGAGAAGCTTGTATACCTTTTAGTTTACTAGGAGATACCAAAGTGTATAGCTTTCTTCTCTAGCTATAAGAAATAGTTCATACATTAGAGAAAGATATTATGTTAAAAGGGGACACTTTTCTAAAGCAAAAACAGCCGGAAAAGGAGACTTTTAATGTGTTTTGTGTGGGTTGTAGTGGTTTAATTTTTAAGCAGACTGTATTTGTTCTTTACGGGTTTGATCATTATGCGTTGGTTGTTTAAGCAATGAATTTATTCCTTTGGTTGCTTGACTGACTGAATAACAGTCTCAGAAACAGAATCTTGTATTGCCTAGTGTTTTTGAGACTATATGCGTGTGATTATCCGTCTGTCCGTCCATCCGTCCGTCTATCTGCCACTAATATTATTTTTCACTTTAGTTTAACGCATTGTCATTGTTTATTTTATATGCTGCCACAACCATGATGCTGTTGATGCTTCATTGTATTTATCTCATTTTGTGCAGCATGTGTCTTTTGTCTTTTAATGATTTTTTTGGGGTAAAACATTTTATATGTATAGACAACATTGACAATCAAACATCAAGTAGATGAATTTATACCAAAAAAAGTATTTCCCTCTCAAACCCTAACAGACACTTAAATCTCTCTTTCTTATATTTTTTGTTATAAAGCCCGATAATGCTAATTTTATATATGTTTGCTTGTAAGTGTTTGTTATTAAAATTGTAACAGATGCAGCCAGTTTTGTTAGTGTTTTTTTTTTTTGTTGCTGTTGGATTAAAAATGAAGGCGTTTCAATATTAATTAGCACCATCATAATATAATGAAGACTTCAAATTATTGAGGAAGTAACATGGTAACTGCAATTTAAATTCGTAGTTACTTTTTATTTTGAGGGTTTTAAAAGTTTGATGTCTTTATTTCTTTATGTGGGAAAATTTAATTTTCATTATTTGTTAAACATGCTGTAATTAAAAGATTTTATGAAATAAAACGTTGATCTTTATGTTGGAATGTTTTTTTGGGGGAAAACCTTAATTGGTAACAAATAAGTGACATTTTATACGTTTTATGAAAGTAAATATTTTCTCAAAATATGTAATGAATTTTTTTCTATGAAAAAAATCGTAAAACAAAATTTTTTAAAGCTTTTTTGGACACTATTTGACGTCATGTCATTGGAGGCAAGTACATACGATGCTCGCTTACAAATCACTACTTAAATAAGTACTTACAAATAACTAATTTAAAAGATGTTTTGTTAAAAAAATCAAGCAACAAAATGCTCACACAGAGAATACGAACGTGGGCTTTATATTTGTTAGTTTACTGTCTTCCTCGCAACATCACAGCTCCGTTATTTTACTGTGCGTTCAATAATGGTATTCACATAGAAAATCTATTTTCTATCTATGTGCGTGTACGAAAAACGTATGCTAGAACTCATTTCATCTATCTCATTTCTATCTATCTATCTATCTATCTATCTATCTATCTATCTATCTATCTATCTATCTATCTATCTATCTATCTATGTATCTATCTATGTATCTATCTATCTATCTATCTA
>NC_060954.1:53545216-53580515 GCF_022045245.1 Lucilia cuprina
GATAGATAGATAGATAGATAGATAGATAGATATATATAGATAGATAGATAGATAGATAGATAGATAGATAGATAGATAGATAGATAGATAGATAGATAGATAGATATACGCTTATGGAGGAAATCGAACCCGTGATCTCGGTTCTTGCAGACTACAGTACTACAACTCTACCAACTGTAAAGTTTTATCCAAAATCAATTAGCATATTCATCATCACATCATCCATCCATTCCTCACCTTGCAGTAATTCAAAACCACGACCTTGCCTTATTTGTGGAAGCAAAGTTTTATGCAGCCACGGATCATGTTGTTATTAAAAAGAACCTTGATCCATGCAAGCATTATATGGAGCTACTAAACGGATCATAATGTTTACAGGGGATAAGTTTTGGGATTACCCCAAAAGATCATGTTCCTCAATAGTTTTTATTTGGGAAGGACCGAATGCTATAAATTTTGTATTTGTTACGAAGTTATGATATGATAACTGTTATATATTAATGACTTGTGTAATAATACAATTATTTTGAATGACATATCGGTATAGACAACACAAGTATCGATATCATAAATAACGATCCATAACAGACCTAGGCTATTATTTTAAGCTTTTTGCAGAAAATCCATTTTCTATTTAATAAAAGTAAATTCCTTAGATTATATCTTTTAGTTGTTGTTGCCATCATCCAAATTATTTGGAAAAAAATATTACTCTACACATGCTTTATACAACATTTCCTTATTATAATTATATATACGTCCATATATATATAATAAAATAATAATATTTTTCTTAATGTATTTATAAATAAAACGACACACCTATTTAATATCTAACAAAACACCCCCTCTACTCCACCCTTTTAATTTTCTAAAGGAAAACGTTTTAAGCCTTTAAGGTTTTCGAGTATTTCAGAGAAATAACAAAATAAAAGAATTTCGAATAAATAGAAAATACGTACACATGTATGTGTATGTTTCAAACAATTGTATTTGTAATATGAAACAATTTACAACTCCTATTTTTTTGTCATGTTGCTTTAAAAGATAAAGAAAAAGAGTTGGAGTTGGAGTTACGAACATCATGTGATTATTAAGCCTAAGGGTAAGTTTAACAGTGAAACAACTGTTAAATTACTTTGAATATTAAAAATTGCTGACAAATACACACATACACAGACACTAAGACGCACTGTCATATACATATATCGTAACACATATTATGATAACAGTTGAAATCTATATCAAGGATCCCAGTCCAGTAGTTTTGGTAGGAATAAATGTATCAGTTTTTAAAGAGATTGTATACATTTTTTGCTATTTAAAAAGTTTTGGAGAAGTTCTCTAATACGTATAGTTTGTAATGTAAAAAGAATGCAAATTGCCACTTTAGTGTATCCATGTAATCTACCTGGAAGTTAGTCATAGTTTTGTTGTTTACAATTAATGCTAAATTATTCCAAAGTTATTATTAGAAATGCTTCTTTAAAGATATATTTTGTAATATAAAAAGAATGCAAATTGCCACTTTACTGTATCCATGTAATCTACCACGGAGTTAGTCATAGTTTTAGGTTTTACAATTAGTGCTGACAGGAAGTCGTTAGTCGTTTCATTGTCCCAAAGTTTTCTTTGGATAAGTATCTTTAAAGACCCTTCTTCCTTATTGTATCTTTGTAGTTAGTTATTTAACTCACTACAAGTAATCTATCAAAGAGTCATTTGTGCAATTGTCTATTTTTTTTCTTATCCTCGGTGGTATTAAATAACTTAAAGGGGAAATCAATAATCACTTTAGATTACCCAAAAACTCTAAAAATAACCTATTATTCTACATTATACCTTAGTATAGTAGTTACTTAACTCAACACAAGTAATCTATTGAAGGGACAGTTGTTGTAAGTTTTTTCTTATGAAATTTAAAGAAATCGATAGTAGCTTCAGTGTAAACAGCCAATCCAAAGAAATGTTTATTTAAACAAATCTCCGGTATTATGCCTTAATACAGTAGTTACTAAGCACACCACAAGTTATCTGCTGCGTAGTCAGTTGTTCATTTGTAGGAGTAGTAATATATGGTTGTAGAAGAAATTAACATCCTTTCTATATCCATTACATATGTATATAGATAGCTACTTCATTAAGAAGTTGTTATCATAACTGATGTTTTGATAACATCCTTTACTAACACCCCCTGCCCCTAACACTACAGGGGCAAGTCATGGTGTTAAATATTTTGCTTTAGTGTATAATATTTCCTGTTTGTGTTTTTTTTTGCTGCGTTGGCGTTTAGTTCTTTTTGAGTTTTGATATGTTTGTTGTTGCTCCTACATTCATTCCATTATGCAGAGTAATCTCTGTGTGATATTAAATAATGTAACAGTTTGAACGACATCAGCAACTGTTGTGTGTGTCATATAAAATAATGTTGCTTTCGAGGACTTTTCATATAAGTATTAGGGATGATCACTTGGTGGGGACCAAAAATAGGCACTTAAAAGTCGAAACATGTAACAAGTTAACTTTTATCATTTCAAATCTTTATCTTTATACCTGGGATATCGGAATGATATGTATAAGGACTTAGCTCTTTTATGATCGGCCGTATTGTAATTTAAGCCCTTTAGCTCCTACCGTTTAGGTACTACAACACTTTTAACGGACACTCGGATAGGTGGAAAGACAGACAATCCAATAGGGACACAAACGGACTAACTGGATCTTTAAAGAATGTAATAAAGATCCAGAATGTATAAATACTGTTTGTGGATCTGAGAACAATATTTCTCTGCCTTACATATAGAGTCACAAAACCAATATGGCCTCTAGAGTTAGTTCAAAACTACTGATCATCTATATCAACCATAATTTGTAAAGACTCTGACTATCCCTCATAAGCTAACACCCTCTAAATGCGGGCGTACGTACATATAAACGAGGAGCATGTCAATCTAAAATATTATAAAGTTTAAGTACTTTTCATATTGTAGAAGCTAAAAATCTAGTTGAAGTTGCTGTTTACTAACATTGGCATTAAAAAAACAGGAAAGGGTTCAACATTAAGATGAATGTGCTGATGATGCTCGCGCATTGCTGCTGATGCTGCTGTTCGCCATGTGTTGTGCTTATGTGTTAAAATTACAATTTAATATTTTAACTTAAACGTTTTACTAAAGAATTTCAGGATTTACTTGCAATTGTTGGAAAAACGATATGTCTTTTATTTTCCAACTTCATGGGGATTTTTTAATATGAATGATGTTTTGTTGGATTTGTTTCATTTCGTAGTACAACTTATAGTAGTATGTAGTAGTAGGAGTTAAGTATATTGTTTGTAATTATTATTTCTTAGAAAAATAATTAAAATGTTAATAAGTTAAGAGTTTCTTTTAGGAAAACAACAAAAAAAAGGAAAATAAATATAGAAAGTTATATACAAAAGTAAAATTAAAACAAAAGAGTTTTTTTTTTAATTGAAATTGCTAGAAAATTGTTAAAAATAGAGTAAAAGGAAAAATTATGTTACAACAATTTTTAAAACAAAGTAAAACTTTGCTGAATTTGAAAAATTTTAATAAAAATTTCTTATATCAATATTTATTAATTCTTTGCAGATTCTACAGAGTTTCAAAAATCGAAGGATATATCAAAAATCGAAGACAACAGGTATTTACCTTTTAAATGATCAATTACTCTTAAATACTTATTAAAACAGGATCATAGGATCATGATAAATCAGTTAAAAGATCATAAATTGTGAACTTTAAAACTTTATAACTTTATAGTTAGTTAGTTTGAAAGGAGGATGTGCATATATACATCAAATCTAAAGAAATACACTTAGGCCTATATCGGGCCTTTTTTTGCTCTCCTTAACCAGTGTCTCAGGTGGAAATCGAACCCACCACCTCCGGTCTACCAGACTAGAACTCTACCCACAAACCTACCGGAGGCCAATTTATGTCTTTTATTAGAACTTTATAATTTTATAACTTTATAACTTTATAACTTTATAACTTTGTAACTTTATAACTTTATAACTTTATAACTTTATAACTTTATAACTTTATAACTTTATAACTTTATAACTTTATAACTTTATAACTTTATAACTTTATAACTTTATAACTTTATAACTTTATAACTTTATAACTTTATAACTTTATAACTTTATAACTTTATAACTTTATAACTTTATAACTTTATAACTTTATAACTTTATAACTTTATAACTTTATAACTTTATAACTTTATAACTTTATAACTTTATAACTTTATAATTTTATAACTTTATAACTTTATAACTTTATAACTTTATAACTTTATAACTTTATAACTTTATAACTTTATAACTTTATAACTTTATAACTTTATAACTTTATAACTTTATAACTTTATAACTTTATAACTTTATAACTTTATAACTTTATAACTTTATAACTTTATAACTTTATAACTTTATAACTTTATAACTTTATAACTTTATAACTTTATAACTTTATAACTTTATAACTTTATAACTTTATAACTTTATAACTTTATAACTTTATAACTTTATAACTTTATAACTTTATAACTTTATAACTTTATAACTTTATAACTTTATAACTTTATAACTTTATAACTTTGTAACTTTATAACTTTATAACTTTATAACTTTATAACTTTATAACTTTATAACTTTATAACTTTATAACTTTATAACTTTATAAATTTATGACTTCATGAGTTTATAAATTTATAACTTTATAATTTTATAACTTTAAAACTTTCATCTACGGTACCATAGTTGATTATGTGACAAATTTCATTGTATTACCTCCAAAATTGCGACCTGTAGTTTGATCACAAGGTTTACAAGCCCTAATCGGGGGTACAGTTGTATGTAGGCCAGGTGAAATAATGGATCGATGTTAAACATTTTCAATAGAATTCGTCCCTGGGACAATTATCTTCAAAGTTGCGACCTGTAGTTTGATTACAAAGTTTACATGGACGGACAGACGGACGGACACAGCTAAATCGACTCAGAAAATGATACTTAGCCGATAGGTATACTTTAAGGTGGGTATAGAACCAGAATTATCGTGCGTTACAAACATCAGCACAAACCCAATATACCCTCCCCACTAAAGTGGTGTAGGGTATAAAAACTGACCCAAATTTCATGTATTTTATGACATTAAACATAACTCTATTGATAATGCACTTTTTAACTGAACAAAAAAAATGTGGAAAAAGTGCATTCAAATTCCCCTCCCCAAGTTAAAATTTAACTGTCATATAAAAGTCACACTAAAAATGATAGATTACTAAAACGCCCTTTTTTCCACCTATTAAACGCTCCAACAACAACAACAAGTTGTGATAAAATACACCTTTACTACTTTAAACAGATAAAAAAGTTAACTCAAAATCAAAGTTATTAAAAAAAAACTAAACAAATAAAGAAACAAAAGAAAGCACATTTAAAAAAAAATATTATAAATTTTCAACAAATATTGTCAGTCAATAATAAAGAAAAAAAAACAGATTTGTTTATAAATCTTTTGCTTTTTTTTAAGTCATAAAAGGAAATAGTTTTTTTGTTTGTTAATTTCTATGAAAAAGATAAGAATATTTTTTATTACCATTATTACGTTTTTCTGTTGTTCCAACCAAAAGCCTTTTGTAGTGGGGTTTTCCATTCTTCAACATTCCCCAATGCATTCACAGAAGACATTAATGAATTATGATTATATTTTATTGATATGTGTGTTATTTTCAAACAAAGTTATTGAAGAGGTTTCGTTTCTGGTGGGGATTGGTTATTTTTTTTTTTTTTTTTTTTTTGCTGTAAGCAGATTGTGTTTATAGATTTTGTGGTCGTAAGTGTCAGAAGAGGTTTTTGTCAGAATTTTATGTGGCGAAGCGCCATTAATCATTTATTAATCATAATGCCAAAAGATAATGAAATAAAAGGGGAGAATGGAAAAGTAGAAGAAAAGCTTGCTTATAGAACTTAAGCTGTAATTGTTGACAATTTATGTCCTAGTTCACTAACATATACCAATCATATCAATTTTTTTAATCTTAACTAAATAATTAACATACAACAAGAAAACAACTATGACTCGACAAAACAAATATTTTTTTAAAAGAAAAGAAATTCAAAATATTAATAAAAATGTTAATCATATTCTTTTACATTAAAGTAAAATAAACCGCTTTTTTATTACAAAATAAAAAATTTGTTTAATAATTTTATGATTTATCTAAATATTTAATTAACAAAACAAATATTTGTTAAAGAAATAATAAAATTAAAATAAAAACACACGAGCAAATATAAAAATGTATATAGTTGTTTAAAATTAAACGAGTTTATGGTAAGCAGGAGCGTTTGTCAAAATAAACATTGAAAGGGGCAAAAAAGAAAAAAAAGAAAACTCTAACGAAGAGTTATAAAGTAATTAGCTTTTAAAAGCTGGAATTGCAATCTTTCTTTTGTGGACCCCCTCCCCCTCGTTTTTTCAACACACCCCTGCTACAGAGTATGTGATGAAAAGAATTATTAAAACTACTTCACACCTCATTTACAATTTAACTAATAACGCCTGCTATTTCGCTCACAAATGTTTGTCAGTCATAAGATTTCATTTCATTATTTTTATATGATTGTTGTTTAAATGTTTATAAACGAAAAAGACTATAAATGTTGCAAATTTGTTGCTGTTGTTCAGTTGGACCCCTTCGAATGGAAATTCGTTTAACTATCAACACCGCTAATATGTTTTGCAGTCTACTATATTCTCTTTGTAGCATTGTATGCCACACTTTGTGGCATGTTATTCATCTCAAAGCATTTTATTTTAATTGCAAAAGCACGTTTTGCAGTTAATGCCGTCCGTGGTGCTGCTAAAAACAAATCTATTCTTTGCTTTTATTGCTAATTTTTGTTTTTCATTCGAGCATTTCTGTAACAAGTCACGAGTATGGGCAAATCATATGGAACAGCTTAAAGTTATGCCCCTTAAACATGTTTGTGGTCCTTTCTTTATAGTGGGTAAGTGCAACATTTTTGTTTTTCAAGGTTACCATACATGGTTTCCAGTGGTCTGAATGCAATTATGTACGCGATTTGAAATGTATAAAATGCCTTTAGACTGGTTTTCAGGGGCACAATTTAATATTGGGTGTTATAAACTATTTATAAAGTTTAAAAGTATAATCAGCAATACAACCTTATAACTTTTTAACTTTATAACTTTATAACTTTATAACTTTATAACTTTATAACTTTATAACCTTATAACTTTATAACTTTATAACTTTATAATTTTATAACTTTATAACTTTATAACTTTATAACTTTATAACTTTATAACTTTATAACTTTATAACTTTATAACTTTATAACTTTATAACTTTATAACTTTATAACTTTATAACTTTATAACTTTATAACTTTATAACTTTATAACTTTATAACTTTATAACTTTATAACTTTATAACTTTATAACTTTATAACTTTATAACTTTATAACTTTATAACTTTATAACTTTATAACTTTATAACTTTATAACTTTATAACTTTATAACTTTATAACTTTATAACTTTATATCTATACAACTATACAACTTTATTATCTTATAACTTTGTAACTTTATAACTTTCTAACTATACAACTTTATAACTTTATTATCTTATAACTTTGTAACTTTTATAGCAACCCATTTTTTCTGCAGTCCAAATGCTTTTCTTTAGTCCCCATACAATTTCACAAACCATTCCTATAAATGGTGTAAAACTCAGCAAATTACAATTGTTGATGCAACAGCATTTACTTTGTAAACTTTGTGATCTTCTAAGCCGCTGTATGATGATCGTGTTTATATTCTTTAAATTTATGCCCGGTTTTTAGGCAAAATTTTAAAGAATAAGGGCGTTGCTTATTATCATCTGCTTTTGTGTTAAAAAAAATTTTGTTTTCCTTATTTTTCGAACTTTAAACATTTATAATCTTATCAGTTTTTATTATTGCTATGGTTTCCCTGGAGTGTTGATCTGTATCTGCGTAGCAGTTTATACATTTTTTAATCTGGTTTTTAATCTACTGCTGTCAGAATCTTGGCTGGATGACATGCTGGTAAAGTTGTTTTCGTTTTTTAGTGTTTTAATATGCTCTGGTTAAATTTTTGGTTCTCAACATAGTTAGTAAGATCATTTCTGCATTGATACTCATATAATCCTGATACATATTCACATATACTTGTTAATTAGTTGAGCAATCCTTAAAAAAAATATCTAAACAAAAACCTAAATTTTGTGTAAATTGAAAAACTAACAATTGAAGAACAAAAACATTTTAAAGAATCTAGTGTTAATTTTCACAAATTACAAAGCTATTTTACCAACTTTGTGTGTATTTTGCACCCAAATCTGTTATAATCATTTTTCTTTATACATGATTTTAGTTTAAATTCCAAATAATCCTGCGAATTAAATCTGTTTGTTTTGGATGGAAACGACATTTTTATTAAATTTATTTTATATAATTTTTACTTTTTTTCATTTTTTGTAATGTGTTGCTAGTTTATGCTTCATGTAATGTAATATCTAATTTGTTTTATATTTTAGATTTATTTTATTTTTTGTTTTAATTCTTTAGTAAATTCATTTTACAAACAAAATATAATGTTTTTGTAACCTTTTTAATGTTATATTAATGTAGTTGTTTTTTTTTTGTTC
Source organism: Lucilia cuprina (assembly GCF_022045245.1). Lineage (NCBI taxonomy): Eukaryota > Metazoa > Arthropoda > Insecta > Diptera > Calliphoridae > Lucilia > Lucilia cuprina. The sequence continues at coordinate 53,553,950 of NC_060954.1, forward strand.
TTTTTTATGTATATCTATAATAGAAATTTCAAAAATAATTCGCATAAATAAATTCATTGTTGTTAAACATTTCTGTTTACAAAGGTCCTTTTGACATCCTTTTTTCAGTTTGTTGGTTTTATGGTTTAGAAATTTTGTGCTCAGCAATGTGTAACATGTTTTTTTATTTCATTTTTAATGAGAAATAGAAAAAGGCTGTTTATTTTTAGTATTAGAAAGATAGATAGACTTTTAAATGAAAATATTAAATTAAATTTTGAAAATCAATGGTTAGGGCGAATAAAAGAAAATATTAAATAAATAATAAAAACCTTGAACTTTCCAAAAAATAAAATGTGAAGCAGAAAATGGAACAGATAAAGTTATAAAGTTATAAAGTTATAAAGTTATAAAGTTATAAAGTTATAAAGTTATAAAGTTATAAAGTTATAAAGTTATAAAGTTATAAAGTTATAAAGTTATAAAGTTATAAAGTTATAAAGTTATAAAGTTATAAAGTTATAAAGTTATAAAGTTATAAAGTTATAAAGTTATAAAGTTATAAAGTTATAAAGTTATAAAGTTATAAAGTTATAAAGTTATAAATTTATAAAGTTATAAAGTTATGAAGTTATAAAATTATAATGTTATAAAGTGGCCTCTAGTAGGTTAATGGTTAGAGTTCTAGTCTGGTGGATCGGAGGTGGTGGGTTCGATTTCCACCTGAGGCACCGGTTAAGTAGCTTACAACAGGCCCTAAAAAGGCCTAGGTGTACTTCTTCGAAATTGATGTATATTTATACTGATGACTAGCTAACTGTAAAGATATAAAGTTATAATTTGAACTTCTTTTATTGTTGTTGATGATTTTGCTTTAAATCCCTTCTAGGCTCACAAAATCTATGACATTTCTAGTTTATTTAAAAGATGCAAAAAGTCCTTTTTTCCCAAATGTGCTATCATCTGTGGATTTCACTTAAAAACAAATGATATTTTTGTTGGTTCTTTGCCAGAAATGTTTATTTAATAAAGACCAAAAAAGGAGCATTAAAAAAATATAGTCACAATTTACATTATTATATGGTTTTTCTTTCTAACTCCATCCATTTCACATTCAACAAGACAAAGACAAAGCTAATTTCTTTTATTTACTTGCTGTCTGGCATAAGAAATTTACAAAAAAAAGAGTTTTGAAAATGTCACAAACTTTTTGCTGAATTTTCCAGAAAAATCGCAAAAAAGAAAGGAAAATATTTTTAAACAAGATGTTCACATACAAAAGTTTTCATAAAATCCTGATGCAACCACAATGATGAAGAGGAGTTAGTTGCAATGAGTGTTTCTTCAGTTATTTGTGTATAATTTCGGTTGACCCATGTTTAAGAGAAAAGCATAAAAAAACAAAAAACACGCAAAAATATAACAGACTACACTTCATTATTTATATTGGAAAATTATAGTGTTGCGCACATTTACAACACTTACAACAAACAACGCAGACAACAACAACGACAAAAATTATAAAATAAGACAACAAGATTGTGGCATGTTTAAGGCCGCAACATCTTAACCGCAACTTGAAAACATTAAATAACAAAGAACAAACAGGGGAAACAACAACAAAAACGGCTAAAATTTCTTAAATTTATATTCGCCAAGTTGAGCCAATTACAGACTAAGATATTAGGGGTATTCACAAGTAACAAACCGAAATTCTTAAACATTATTACCTTCCTCTCAGCCTCTCTATTCTTTTAATAAACCTTTAAGAAAGTATGTTTTTCTGTTCTTCAAAGTAACAAGAAAATTGTTTTAATTTAACAACAAAACATGTTGCAACATGTCTTTTGTTACAAACGCGTAAAATAAAAACAGATTTCGTCTTCTTTCTTCTTTCAAGTTTCTTTAGCATTTTTTTTAAATACTTTTAATTTTGCATAAATTTTCTGCTTAAAAGTGTCATTAAAATGTGTTTAAAAGTTTGCACAACACCACAAATTTTGCTGCAAGACAACAAACATTGTCTTGTTTACTCCTTCACTTTTTCACAATTTATTTCTTTCTGTGTAGTTTTTAAAATTTTTGCAAATTTAAACCTAAAGAAATTAAGCAGATTTTATATTTTATGTTGTTCTTTTTTTATGAGAAAAAATTAAATACAACTGTTTTGTTTTATTAGCTAAAAGAGTTTTTGTGGTTTTGTAGCACAAGTGTGGGTTTTATGCTTGATTTACTTGACATGGTGTAGTGCGAGTTGTAGTGGTTAATTGGCTTGAAATTGTTGCAAGTTCTTCAATTGTTCACAAAAAAAGTAATACAAAAATTTAAATAAAGTTTAACAGATACTTTTAAGTAGGTAATAGAATAGGAAGAACAGTTGATGGACCACAAAACTTTGGCATAAAATCGGTTGTGTAGCATTGTTTGTAGCATTGACTATAGTCTAGTCTACAGTCCAGTCTATAGTCTAGTCTAGTCTATAGTCTAGTCTATAGTCTAGTCTATAGTCTAGTCTATAGTCTAGTCTATAGTCTAGTCTATAGTCTAGTCTATAGTCTAGTCTATAGTCTAGTCTATAGTCTAGTCTATAGTCTAGTCTATAGTCTAGTCTATAGTCTAGTCTATAGTCTAGTCTATAGTCTAGTCTATAGTCTAGTCTATAGTCTAGTCAATAGTCTAGTCTATAGTTTAGTCTATAGTATATAGTCTAGTCTGTAGTCTAGTCTATAGTCTAGTATATAGTCTAGTCTATAGTATATAGTCTAGTCTATAGTCTAGTCTATAGTCTAGTCTATAGTCTAGTCTATAGTATAGTCTATAGTCTAGTCTATAGTTTAGTCTATAGTCTAGTCTAAAGTTTAGTCTATGGTCTAGTCTATAGTCTAGTCTATGGTCTAATCTATTGTCTAGTTTATAGTCTAGTCTATTGTCTAGTCTTTTTTCTAGTCTATACTCTAGTCTATGATCCAGTCTTTAGTTTAGTTTATTGTCTAGTCTATAGTCTATTTTATTGTCTAGTCTATAGTCTAGTCTTTAGACTTGTCTGTCGTCTAGTCTATAGTCTAGTATATATTTTAGTTTATATAAGTATTGTAGATTACTGACCGATAAAGTTTATATAAGAAGTCGGTTATGCTCAACTATTTCCTTATTTGTTATCAGTTCTTTCTTTTATTTAATAAATTCTCCCTAAAATGGTTTAAACTAAACTAGTTTCCTTGCTATAACTTTATCTATTTATAAAAAACAAAAACTCACAATTACATCCTCATATGGCATCTACCAAATTCTTCTTCTTTACTACAATATCTACCAACAAAAGATGCTTATTCATTTGATTTGCCTTGTTTATCATAAAAGTATAATAGTCTTCTATCTTTAAAAACAATGAAAGAAAAACGAAATCCTACAAAACAAAAACAAGACAATAAACCAGAAACAAACCTTCCTGCCACTTATGGCAACGGGTGAAGAAACAGAGAAACCATGCAAAAGGTTTTCACTGGAATATACATATTTGAAAAAGGAAATGCGTCACTAGTTCTTTTTTTCTTTCTCTCGTCTCCCTGCCTCTGGTATCATTCCCCATGACATTGAGCAACAACTTTTATAAATAATTTAGGTGTTTGTTGGTGTTTTAACAAACGGTAATAAGCAATTTCTTCTTTCGTTTACAGTTGTTGTTGTTTACTTTAGGTTCGTTCCATTGCTGCTTTATGTCTTTGGCCATGTATCTTCTAAGTCCCGCTTGTGTTTTACTGAAATCTCATATATAGGTATAACATAGTCTTCTGGTGGACAGACTGTGTTATAACAAAAGTAAAATTCACCAGAGATTTTGCAAAATGAACAGTGGGAATGAAGAAGGAAAATTGGAGACAAGAAGGACACTGTATTTGTGGAATAAAAGATTTCCCTAACCGTTACACATATATATTTGTATATGTCTTGCAACCTACTGTCGTTCATCAACATGCCATTTGATTTACCTTCAACGAAATGTGCCAAAGATACAGCCACTAAACTAAAAGGTGTTTTCCTCTAGAATAAAAAAGCATCCGGCATTTGTTGTAACATGAAAATTACAAGGAAATACGCACAATTTAAAGAAGCAACATAACAGAAAAACTGTGCTTAACAGAATCTTTCATTCTTTAAAATAAAGAATATAAATTCCACATCACCAACAACTAATATATGGCACAACCGCTTATACATAAAAATATTTTTTATTCAAATGAAATTCATAAAACTACAAAAAAATTATTATTATTATTTTTTTTTTTTTTTTGTATTTCATTATAACTAAACAGCTGGAGCAGAAGAAAGATATATTAAACTCAATGTAGGTGGAATTTTGTTTTAATATTGAAGTTATAACCGCTATTTAAACATTATTTTCTTCTGGCAGAAATAAGAAATATTATTTGCAGGAAATTGGCCACTTTATAAGCGGAAAAAATGTATTTATAATACAACAAAAAGGCAGGAGTATGAAGAAATAAAACAAAAATAATATAAATAAAACAAAAAAGTAATTTACATAAAATACTAATAATTGTGTGGATGAATATCGATAAATTTCAATACAAAATCATAAATTATATTATGAGTATTATGAAAAAAATTTAATAATAATAAAATGTAAATAGAGGGAAAAATATTTGTAAAAAAGTTGTAAAATTATAAAATTATTAAGTTATAAAGTTATAAAGTTATAAAGATATAAAGTTATAAAGTTATAAAGTTATAAAGTTATAAAGTTATAAAGTTATAAAGTTATAAAGTTATAAAATTATAAAGTTATAAAGTTATAAAGTTATAAAGTTATAAAGTTATAAAGTTATAAAGTTATAAAGTTATAAAGTTATAAAGTTATAAAGTTATAAAGTTATAAAGTTATAAAGTTATAAAGTTATAAAGTTATAAAGTTATAAAGTTATAAAGTAGACTATCGACTAATCTGTAAAATAGTCTAGAGTTTAGTCCACAGCCGAGTCTAATCTATAGTATAGTAGTTAGTAGAATCTATGGCCTAGGCGATAGCCTAGTCTATAGTCTAGGCTATAGCCTATTCTATAATCCAGTCTATCGCCTAGTTTATAATCTAGTCTATAGCCTAGTCTATAGTGTAGTCTATAGCTTTTTCTATAGTCTAGTCTATATTCTGACTTATAGTGTAGTTTATAACATAGTGTATAACTATAGCCTATCTTGTCTATATTCTAGTGTTTAGTTTACTCTATAGACTAACTTATAGTCTAAAACATACTTCAGTCTATAGTGCAATCTGTATTCTAGTCCATTGTCTAGTCTAATCCTTTGTCTAGTGCATTATCTATTTTATAGTCCAGCCTATAGTCTAGTCGATAGTCTAGTTTATAGTCCAGTCGATAGTCTAGTTTATAGTCTAGTTTTTTATCTATACTATAGTTTAGTCTAGAGTCTAGGCTTTAGACTAATCTATAGTCTTGTCAAAATTCTAGTAAGTAGTCTAGTCTATAGTCTAGCTTATAGACTCTTTTATAGTATATTTTATAGTCTAGTCTATAGTTTAGTCGTCACGCCTCTCTAAGGTCAAGTCTATAGTATAGTCCAACCACGGAACTTTCTCGAGTGTTTCGAGGGGGGAGGTGAACTTTTTCTCATTTATTTTCTTCTTTCCTTCTATACAAATGAAAAGTATATTTTGTATGAAAAATTTTCGGTTTTGGGGTTGCAAATTTCCCTTTCCCCTCGTAGATTCGCGACTGGTCTAGGCTACAGTCTAGTGTATAAAGTTATTATAAAGTAAAAAAGTTAATTTTAAACTGTTATTCTGTTAAAATTGCCTGATTTACAAATTCGTATTTATTAAATTAACAATTTTTTTATTAATAATTATTAAACTTATGTTTCTTTTTTCTTATCTTTACAGGCATTTTACTGAAACAACAATAAATATAAAAAAAATATTTATAAAAAAACAATAATTGTTGCAACTAAATTTGAACACGTACCACACTAAAGCTGCAAGCGTCAACGTGACAATATTTGCCAACATTTCTATTGAAGAGAGCACGTCAGACAGACGACACCCAAGCAAGGAATATATATACAAGATTTTTTACAACTTAATATTACTTTTCTACAAACATATAAATGCAAAAAAACATAAATAATAACAACTAAATAACAAATAGAGCAACATTATTTTGTAACAGCAAACAAAAAACCAAAAACTATAATTTTTTGGATAGAAAAATAAAAAACTTTTTTTCTTTTCGTTGCCATACAAAAAGAAAAGGATAAAATAAAATAAAAACACAGTAGCAAGTGATAAATTGCCCTGAACGTAACAAGACGCTCATAAAAACTTCAACTTTAAGCATTTTATGGTGAATGTCCTTTTTGTTGGTTTTGCACTTTTACGCCAAACAGTATACAATATACTTTGGCAGCTGGAGGGGAACACTTAACAATTTCAACATCATTTCCTAAGTGCACAGACATTCTCTACGAGACATATATAGAGAGAATATAAAAAAAAAACAAGGCGACGACGAGAAGTATCCAACTACTACGTGGTGTCGCTAAAGCACTTGAGAAAAAAAGAAGGACTAAGAATTCCTTTTGCCACTTTTTAGTAGTACTCTCAAGGAAAAACGACAACGACATTGCTGTTGTTGTTTTTGTTAGTGTTAAAGGATCAAGTGCAAGGTTATATTACATTTTCAAATCGCAATAGCATTGTACTTGACACTCAATGTTATAGTTTCCTTGCTGCCACTACAACAACAAAAAATATTAAATACAATACAAAACACAATAAAGAAAAAGCAAGAAAAGTTTTCTCTATAACAAAAAAAAACCTAAAAGAAGTAATAAAATTTTTTTTAAACATCGTGTTTTGAATTGAGTGCAAAACATGAAAGCAGCATAAACTTTTACTCCCTTACCCGCCTAAAAGTATGCAATTTTTTAACTATCAACATAACTGCCAATAAATATACTACAGAAAATTTGTCTTTTTCTTGAGTAATACGAAAGCGAAGTAATATTGACATTTTATGTTTATTACATGTGTTAAGGAAAATGTTATAAATATGACATCCTCGCTAAGCAGTTCTTGTACTAAGAGCTGCCAACCCCGCTCACAACATCATCACACTTATCATTTAAGTAGTACAATACAACATCAACGACAGTCCTGGTTTAATATCGATGTGCAAAGAATGCTGAATTTGAGAGTTAATAAAAGGATATTTTTAAGTTTTTATTTAACATTGCTGATAACGATCTCATTGCAAGGAGTTAAAGGTAAGTGGTCCTTCGCGCCATAAAGGTTTTTTTTATTATCAATAGTTTATTAAACAAATTTATAATTTTATATCAAGTTCAGTTCTTGTTTAGTTCTAGTTCAGTTCTAGTTCAGTTCTAGTTCAGTTCTAGTTCAGTTCTAGTTCAGTTCTAGTTCAGTTCTAGTTCAGTTATAGTTAGTTATAGTTCAGTTATAGTTCAGTTCTAGTTCAGTTCTAGTTCAGTTCTAGTTCAGTTCTAGTTCAGTTCTAGTTCAGTTCTAGTTCAGTTCTAGTTCAGTTCTAGTTCAGTTCTAGTTCAGTTCTAGTTCAGTTCTAGTTCAGTTCTAGTTCAGTTCTAATTCAGTTCTAATTCAGTTCTTGTTCAGTTCTAGTTCAGTTCTAGTTCAGTTCAAGTTCAGTTCAAGTTCAGTTCTAGTTCAATTCTAGTTCAGTTCTAGTTCAGTTCTGGTTCAGTTCTAGTTCAGTTCTAGTTCAGTTCTAGTTCAGTTCTAGTTCAGTTCTAGTTCAGTTCTAGTTCAGTTCTAGTTCAGTTCTAGTTCAGTTCTAGTTCAGTTTCTAGTTCAGTTCTAGTTCAGTTCTAGTTCAGTTCTAGTTCAGTTCTAGTTCAGTTCTAGTTCAGTTCTAGTTCAGTTCTAGTTCAGTTCTAGTTCAGTTCTAGTTCAGTTCTAGTTCAGTTCTAGTTCAGTTCTAGTTCAGTTCTAGTGCAGTTCTAGTTCAGTTCTAGTTCAGTTCTAGTTCAGTTCTAGTTCAGTTCTAGTTCAGTTCTAGTTCAGTTCTAGTTCAGTTCTAGTTCAGTTCTAGTTCAGTTCTAGTTCAGTTCTAGTTCAGTTCTAGTTCAGTTCTAGTTCAGTTCTAGTTCAGTTCTAGTTCAGTTCTAGTTCAGTTCTAGTTCAGTTCTAGTTCTAGTTCAGTTCTAATTCAGTTCTAGTTCAGTTCTAGTTCCGTTTTAGTTTATATCTAGTTCCTAGTTTAATTTCTAAATTTCGCAAATGGTCCTTCGTACCTAAGTTCGTAAACAGTTAAATATCTAAAATTTTTGTCTTTTACCTCACATCGGTGTAAATTTGTAATTAAAATCCCACATAACTTAAATTTTAAACTTTTAAAATTTCTCTAATATTTTTTATTTAAAAAAATATATAAAATACCATTTACTTAACTAAATTCCTTTTAACATTAGTTATTTATTTCACAAAACTACTTACAGTAACAAGTTTGAGTACGAAACTTTTGCCGAAACTTTATATGTTAGAATTTTATCTGTTGCAAAATACATACAAATAATATAATAATTCTTATGGAAAGAAAACAAAGAAAAACACTATAAAAATCATATAAGTAAAATAAAAAAATATTTTTTTTTTGTATAACAATATAAAAAATAACACAAAACTTGTAGCAAAACTCCTAGAGCTTAATTTAATATACAACATATAAAGAAAAGTATTTTCTAGCAAAAGTCTGCTATTTATAAGCCCCTGAGTAAAATTTATTTTGGTGAAAATATTTGAAAAAAGTTTTTTTTTTATGTTTGCCAACAAAATTCCATAAAAAGTATAACAAATAATTTTTTAAAACTTTTAAACATAAAAATTTTTACTTAGAGACAAAATTTAAAAAAAATATTTAAAACAACAAAAAGTGTTTAAAAATGTAAACAAATTAATAGAGATTTATAAATAAGTAACAGGAATATAAATAATAAAGAAATTTCATAAAAATGATAATTAAAGCAAAAATTCAGTAATTTATGTTTTTATAACTTTATAACTTTATAACTTTATAACTTTATAACTTTATAACTTTATAACTTTATAACTTTATAACTTTATAACTTTATAACTTTATAACTTTATAACTTTATAACTTTATAACTTTATAACTTTATAACTTTATAACTTTATAACTTTATAACTTTATAACTTTATAACTTTATAACTTTATAACTTTATAATTTTATAACTTTATAACTTTATAACTTTATAACTTTATAACTTTATAACTTTATAACTTTATAACTTTATAACTTTATAACTTTATAACTTTATAACTTTATAACTTTATAACTTTATAACTTTATAACTTTATAACTTTATAACTTTATAACTTTATAACTTTATAACTTTATAACTTTATAACTTTATAACTTTATAACTTTATAACTTTATAACTTTATAACTTTATAACGTTATAAATCTGCTTAAAAATCAATTCTTCCCCTTACTTTCATATGTAGATGCTTCTTGCATATGACGACTGGACTAGAATTAGTCCAACAATTAAAATATTTGTTTAATGTTTTCCTCACATACTCCTTCCTATGCTTAAGTACTTTATATTAAACATGTTGTGGTTGTATTTATATAAATTGTTTGGGTAAAAATTTATACTTTTACTGCTGAAGTCTCTAGTTCAATTTATGCTCTAGTCTGCCATGTATCATAGTTATAAAAAGTCATTAATTTTATTTTTGTTGTTTTTCACATTTTTATTTCAAACATACTTATGTATATATATATATATATATATATATATTATACATACATATTAAGTACCAAAATTCCTAGAATATAATTTCATCTTTAACAAAAAAACTTGTGTATAAATAATAATTTTTTTCGGTTCTTTTTAAGTTTGTTTTTTTGAAGAAATAAATTGACTTTATATTTGGGGTGTATTTCTCGAAAAAAAACTAACTTATAAAGTACAAACGCCGAAAAAACAACTTTTATTGCTATGTGGTGGTAATATTTCATAAACTATGAAATTTTTAGGGCAAAATTGTGCAGAAATTATAATAAAACATTGTAATATAAATGAATTTTTATTTATTATAGAACATAAAACAAATACCTAAATAATGAGGTTTTTTTCAAATTAAATTCAAATTGCTATAAACAAAATTGGCAATGAGGTCGTTAGTAAGGTAAGATTAAACTACCTGGTGGTAAAATAATAGAGAAATTATAGTTTTGGGGCTGTTAAAAAAAGGATTTATGGAGGTTAAATGATATGGAAACATTTTACTACAACAAATGCTGTTACAAAAATACTTTACTATAGAGATTTTACTGTAGTAAACATATTGCCATAGTAAATTATTTTATAAAGATTATAGTAAACAGTATTACTAAAATAGTTTTCTATAGTAAACTGAAGTATTAAGATAATTTACTAAAGTAAACTCTTTGGAAATATATAAACAGTATTAAGGACTTTACTATAGCAAATCGGCTTATCTAAACATTTTACTATAGTAAACGGTTTTAAGTAAAAAACATTCTGATATATCAAGCTGTCTTAACATACATTTTACTATATTAAAACTTCTTAGCAAACACTTTACTATAGCTAAACTATAACTATAGTAAAAGTTTATAAAAAAGACATTTTTCTTATATAAAACGTCTAAATGAAACTTTTACTATAGTTAATTGTCTATTGCATTATACTACTGCAAGTTGTCTTAAAAAACACTTTACTATAGTAAACTATCTTAAAATATACTTTTCTATAGTAAAATTCTTTAGAAAGACATTTTGCCATTATTAACTGTCTTTTAAACCTTCTTACTGTAATAAAATCTTACAGCAAGACACTGTTTGTTAGTTAACTGTGTAAGAAAGCCAGTTTACTATAGTAAAATGTCAGTTTACTATAGTAAACTGCCTTTAATAATTATTAACTATGGAAAACTGTGTTATTGAAATACTTTGCTATAGTTTTTTGTCTTAGGAATACACCCTGCTATAGCAGACAGTTTCTGGAAGTTTTAGGAAACTCTTTGCTATAGTTTATTGTCTTAGAAATGCACTCTGCTATAGTAGACTGTTTCTGGGAGTCATTTTACTATTGCCAGGTGTTTTAAGAAACACTCTAGTATAGTAAACTGTCGTAGGAAACACTTTGCTATAGTAAAATGTATTAGTAAGACTCTGTATATAGTAAAGAGTGAATGAAGTTAATTTACTATAGAAAACTATCTTATGATGACAGCTTACTATAAAAAATATCTCCTAAAACAGTTTACTACACTCTACTGTAGTAAACTGTTTTAGGAGATATTTTGCTATATAAAATGTGTTAGTAGGGCTTTGTATATAGTAATAGGTTGAAGGAAGTTAATTTACAATAGTAAACTATGTTATAATGAAAAACTATGAAAAACTATTTAGATGGGATTTTTTAGTTAGGTAACTGTCTTAGGAAAACATTTTATTATAGTAAATAGTTTTTGGAAGACATTTTACTAATGCAATGTGTTAAGACTCAGTAAAACATTTTTAGGAGACACTTTACTATAGTATACTAGCATTGGAAATAAATTTTTAACTAAACTGTTTTAGAAAGACTTTTTAGTATAGTAAACTATTTTAGGAAACTCTTTACTATAGTAAATTTTTTAAGATAACTTTTTTATAGTAAATTTTGTTAGGAAAGAACTTTAATGTGTTAAAAAAGAGCTTTACTATAGTAAACTGTTTTAGAAATATTTTGTTCTTATGAGTTATCTTAAGTAAATAGTTACTGAAAGGTTTCGAATATTAAAAAGTGTTTAAAATCTATTTACTATAGTAAACTTTTTTAGAAATACTCTACTCTTATGAGTGAGACCTTTTAATATAGTAAACTATCTTAGCAAGTATTTTACTATAGAAAACTGTGTTAGGAAAGTGTTTTACTAAAGTAAACTTTGTTAGGAAATCGCTTAACTGTAGATAACTGTGTTAGGAACACATTTTACTATAGTAAACTGTAGAAATACTCTGCTCTTATGAGTTATCTTAAGATAATAGTTACTGGAAAGTCTTGTATAGTAAACCGTGTTTAAAATCAATTTACTATAGTAAACTTCTTTGGAAATACTCTGCTCCTATGAGGGAGATCTTTTATTATAGTAAACTATCTTAGGAATTACTTTACTATAGTAAACTGTATTAGGAAAGTGTTTTACTAAAGTAAACTATGTTAGGAAAACGCTTTACTATAGTAAACTGTGGAAATATCATAAGAGAATAGTTACAGGTAAGTCGTGTATAGTAAACCGAGTTTAAAATCAATTAACTATTGTAAACTTTTTTAAAAATTCTCTGCTCTGCCTTTTACTACAGTAAAAGTTCTTTACTATAGTAAACTGCATTAGGAAAGTGTTTTACTAAAGTAAACAGAGTTAGGAAACGCTTTACTGTAGTTAACTGTAGTAAGAAAACATTTTACTATAGTAAACTGTAGTAGTAAAACGCTTTACTATAGTGAACTCTAGAAATACTATGTTCAAATGAGTTATCTTTGGAAATTCATTTGTAAAAAGACTCATATAATTGGAAAATTTTTGAAAACATTTTTTGTGTCTGATGTTTTTTTTTTTCTTATAATTTAAAAACTTCTTTTCTTGTTTTTCCAATGATATACACATCTTAAGTGACCTCATTTGAAGAGTGAAAAAGGAGTGAGTTGGTACCAAAAAAAAAAAAACATGAATTTTTTCACTTAAAATGTCTTATTAACATAAAACGAAAAAAAATAGACAACAAACAATAAGAGAATACATATTCATAAGATACTTTTGGAAAGATAGAAGAAAACTCTATAGATGTTTTACTTTTAGAGCAGCTGAAATACAAAACCAAAGAGATAAAGATTTTTTTTGAAAAACATAAACAAAATTAGAATAGAAAAAAAGGAATGAAAGCAAAAATTCTTATCAGTAGAATTTATTTTTTTAGTTTTTTCATCTTCAAGATGTGCTTTTAGTTTTAGATTTTGTTCATATAAAATTTCTTTCAATGGGAGGGGGATTCGGTTGGTAAGAGCGACAAATGTTTTCAAATGTTATTAAAACTGTCAACATAAAGATATTTATGGATTTTATGGATGCAGTTTTTTGCTTTTGTCTAGTCTTTGTCTTTTTTATTATTGTAATTTCTTTAAATGTAAGAGATTTTAGACAAACGGCCAATTGCAGATAACATATGTAAACATTTTGTTAAACAAATTTTTTGAAAAAATTTTTTCTTTAAAACTTTTAGTTTTAAATATATTTTTTCTTTCTTGTTTAAAAATTGTGTTTTGAAAGCCTTCCTCAACTTATGAACTCATTCTCATTATTAAAACTAAAACTATTGTTCAAAAAATATTTGTTTGCTTTTTAAAGGTCGTTTAATGGTTTTCAAGTACTTTGAGTTTGTTATACCCTACACCACTTTAGTAGGGAGGGTTTGTTCTGCAGTTTGTAAAGCACAATAATATTGGTACCTACTTTAAACTATACCAATCGGCTTAAAATCATTTGCTAAGTCGATTTTGCTATGTCTGTCTATCCTTCCGTCTGTCGTCCGTCCATCCGTCCGTCTGTCCGTCCTTCTGTCCGTCCTTCCGTCCATCCTTCCGCCCGTCCTTCCGTCCGTCCTTCCGTCCGTCCTTCCGTCCGTCCTTCCGTCCTGCCATCTGTCCGTCCTTGTAATCAATCTACAGGTCGCAATTTTTAAGATAATTCAATGAAATTTGGTACATGATCTCCTATTCTTCCAGAAACGAAGTCTTTTGAAAATGGTTAAGAACGGTCTATTATTCCACCTAGCCCCTATACAACTAAATCCCCGAATAGGGCTAATAATCAAACTACAGCTCTCAATTTTGTAGATAATTCACTAAAAATTTGGTAACAATTGTAGGGTATCATATGGTCGGCTTCTCCTGACTACAATTTCTTGCTTGTTTTTTTTTTCTCTCTATTTATTGTTAAATTTTTATGTTTTCTTTTTCTAAATGCTGGGAAAAATATAATGTTCTTTTATTTCTTTCCATAACAGCCTTTGTTAAAAGCATATGACCATTAATTTTTTAAAAATATGAGAATTTTATTTTGAAATCAGCATAATTTTATATTTGATTACTTAATAAGCTTTTAAGTGTAGGGTCTCTAACAAATACAATGTATGGTTTCTAAATAATATAATGCTATTAATGGCTAAAAGCAAACATTAAATTATAATTGAAAAAAAATATATGTAAAGCAAAACTCAATAAAGAAATTTTAAAGTTTGAAAAAAAAATCTAAAAATTTTCTTTATTTTTTTTTTTTTTTTGTGCAAATCAGGCCTTCCCCAAAATTCCCTTTTTACATTTCATTTCAACATTTAATAGAGTTTTATAATTATTAACAATACTGCAACATGTATTGCTATAATAAACATTTGATTGGAAAAATAAGTTTAATTTTATTTAATTCCCTAGATGAAATCATAGAATTTCGTTTTATAAAGTATACTACCCTTAAAAAATCGGCATTATTAAGATGTTTTAAAGTTTGCAACACCAAAAAAAAAAAAAAAAATAAAAATAAAAATAACAAGTTTTAAGGCTTCATTCCCCTAAACTTTGAAAATAGTAAAAAGAAGATTCTTTAGTTAAGTAAACTACTGCAAAACACTTTGCTATAGCTTACTACCATAAAACACACTTTGCTATAGCTAACTGTCTCAGAAAAATACTTTGCTATAGGTTAGCTTTCTTAGAATACACTTTGCAATAGCAAACTATATAAGGAACACACTTTGCTATAGCTTACTGTCTCAGGAACACACTTTGCTTTAACAAACTGTCGCAGGAAGATACTTTGCTATAGATTAGCTTCCTTAGAATACACTTTGCAATAGTAAACTATATAAGGAACATATTTTGCTATATGCAAACTGTTTTAGAAAACACTTTGCAATAGCAAACTATATAAGGAACACACTTTGCTATAGGTAATTCTCCCAGAAAGATACTTTGCTATATGTCAGCTGTCTTAGAATATACTTTGCAATAGCATACTATATAATTAACACACTTTGCTATAGCTAACTGTTTTTGGAAGATGCATTACAAACTATTTGAGAAAACATTTTGCAATAGTAAACTATATTTTGCTATAGCGAACTGCCCTATGCTGTATCCAAACTCTCTTAGAAAACACTTTGCAATACCAAACTATCTAAACAACACATTTCGCTTTAGGTAACTTCCCCAGAAACATACCTTGCTAAATGTCAGCTGTCTTAGAATATATTTGCAATAGTAAACTATATAAGAAACAAAATTTGCTACAGCTAACTTTACTTTACTATACTTAACCCAACTGTTTTGGAAAACACTTTGCAAAAGCAAACTATATAAGGAACACACTTTGCTATAGCTAAGAAGACACTTTGCAATAGTAAATTATATAATGAACACACTTTGCTATAGTTACTGTCTCTGGAAGATACTTTGCTATTTGTAAACTGTTTTAAAAAAACACTTTGCAATAGCAAACTGTTTTAAAAAAACACTTTGCAATAGCAAACTGTATAAGGAACACACTTTGCTATAGTTAACTGTTTGAGAAAGATAATTTGCTAAATGTTTATAGTCTTAGAAGACAATTTACTATGCCAACACTCTTTGAAGGTATTTAACAATCTAAGTACACTAAAGTTACTTAGATAAGACAATTTACAATAGGAAATTTTTCTAGGAGATAATTTACTTTAGCAAACTGTTTAAGAAGATGCATTACTATATAGTAAATTCCTTAAGAAGGCAAAATTACTTAAGAAAGCATTTTACTATAGAAAACTGAAACTTTACTAGGAACACTGTTCGTAAAATGGCATTTGCTTTAGTAAACTGTTTTACAATGACACTTTACTTTAGTAAACTTAAAAAAGACAGTTTAATATTGCAAACTATCATAAGAAGACAAATTGCAATAGCAAACTCTTATTTACTTTAGAAATTTACTATAGTAAAGAAAAATTACTTAATAAAATATTTTACTGAAGAAAACTAAAATTTTACTAGGAATACTTTTCTTAAATGGTATTTGCAATAGTAAACTGAGATATTTTACTTTAGTAAACTTAAAAAAAAGTGTACAATAGCAAACTGTCATAAGAAAACAAATTGCAATACCAAACTCTTTTAGAATAAACTTTACTATAGCAAACTCTTGTAGAAAAGCAATTTACTATAGTAAATTATCTAAGAACGAAAGTTTAATATATATTTTACTATAGTAAACTATAGTAATAATACTATAGTAAGAAATATTAGGTAGAATTACTATAACAAACTGCTTAGAAGTACGTGTTTCTAAAGCAGCCTTTAGTATAGCAAATTATTTTGGCAGTTTCTTTACTATAGTAAACTAAGTTGGTAGATACTTTACTATAGTAAAATGTCTTGCAAACTGTCTTTACTATAATCAGCAATATTGAATAGAAATTTTTGTACAAAAAAATTGCTGAGAAGTACGTGTTTCTAAAGCAAACTGACTGAAGATGTTTTTTTTTCGCTATAGTAAAGTATCTTAAGAAGACATTTTACTATAGTTAACTTCTTTATTATAGCAAAATGTCTTGAAAACTGACTTTACTATGGTAAGCAATATTAGGTCGAAAGTTTACTATAAAAAACTGCTTAGAAGTACGTGTTTCTAAAGCAAACTGATTGAAGAAGTTTTTTTTGTTTTTACTAGAGTAAAGTATGTTAAGAAGATATTTTACTATATTAAACTGCTTTAAAGTGGTGTATATCTAACTACAATTAATTTTTAATTGTTAAATATATGAAACCAATTTTTATATTTGCCCCTAAAACTTGAAGATAATTTACAGAACTTAACTCAAGTAACTGAAACGCGAGCTAGCTGTGTGTGTGTCCGTCTGTCTGTCTGTCTGTCTAAGAAAGATGCCTTTCAAATTAATATAATTTTCAAAAAAACTTTCTTTTTTGAAGGTTTTATCATTTATCTGATTAAAATGATAACAATTTTTGTTCGCTCTCTAAAGAATTAAGGCATAGAAGGAAAAAAAGCAAAGCAATTTTTAACAAACACATTGGCACAATTTACCACGCACAAATTGCTTAAAAGCAAAACCAATCTACCATCACTTGGAAAACGAAAAAAAGAAAATCCTCCCCAATAGAAGGGCATAAGCTAAAAATAATGTAAAACAGGCATTTACCCGCAGGCAAAGCCTCAAGGGAGCTTTATACATTTTAATATAACTACAAAACAACTTTTGTGGTCTCCTCCCCAGGAATTCCAAAAGGAAAGATGAAAAAAATGAAATAAATAGAGGTTTGTGTTAGAACTGTGTGGCACCTTGACACTAATCCAATTACAGTTCCTGCGTGATTTTGCTATTTGTGGCACAATAAGAAGTAAACAGGATTTATAGAATATTTATGCCATATTTATTTCTTAAGGCATATTTGTGGTAATGTGTTTTTTACAGATATATTTTAAAGATATTTTTTTTCTTTTCAAAAAACTCTTAACATGTAATTGACATGATACCAACTCACAAAAAAACAACAAATTTTTTTCACAACAGCAGAAATCCTTATTTAATCATCATTGAAAGCTTTTGGCAAATATCTTATACTCCTTATGTCTCTTACTCTCTTCGATAAGTTTTAGTTTAAACTAAATTTCATATTTAATAGAAAAGTGAAAAAAGACATCCTTGTAAGAAAACCAAAAATTTCAAAGTGACCTCTTAAGGAACTTTTTTCGTTTTTTTCAACAAAATTCACTTTGATGGTGTAGATTATATACTTAAAAATTTATTTATTTAAAAAAAGTAGAAATATCACTCGCTAGAGTATTAGAAATAAAGAACCAGACAGTACAACATAAACGTGCTTATGGTCTTGTATTTTACATTGTAAATATTGTATATCAAATGTTATTTTCTTTAGCATTTTATTATTTTAGTATTTTTAAATACACACTTACACGAAAAAAGTCCTTAATAAGGAATAGAAAAAAAATGTTTGTTGTATTTGTTTATTTTTTTTACAATCTAAGGTGGTATAGTAAAAGTTTGTAAATTTGCAAGTAATATTACAATATTTTTATAATATGTAACATACAAGTAGTAAACAGCTTTTGCTATACTAAACTTAACTATAGTAAAACATTTTGAAGACAATTTACTATAACTATCTAAAGTTACTTCTTTAACTACAGTAAACAACCTATAGTAAAATTTCATAAGAAGACATTTTGCTATAGTAAATTATCTCAGAAAACACTTTACTAAATTCCTAAGAAAACACTTTACTAATATAAACTTTCTGCACTAAACTATACTATACTACAGTTACACGTTTTGAAGTCAATTTACTATAGTAATAAATTAACTATAGTAAACAAATTTAGAGTCACTTTCCTATAGTAAACTTCCAAAAGAAGACACTTTGCTATAGTAAACTATCTGATATAACTGTCTGCACTAAACTTTACTATACTGAAACGTTTTGATGACAATTTACTATAGCAAACTATCTAAAGTAATTACTTAACTATAGTAAACACATTTGAAGACATTTTCCTATAGTAAACTCTCATAAGAAGACACTTTGCTTTAGTAAACTATCAGGGAAAACATTTTACTAAATTTCTAAGAAGTTACTTTACTAATATAAACTGTCTGTATTAAACTTTACTATAGTTAGACATTTAGAAGACAATTTACTATAGTAAACTATCTAAAGTAGACATTTTTTTATAAAAAACTATTTTTAGATAAAGAATGACAATGATTGCATTGAGAAGATATATTACTATAGTAAACTGTGTTGTCGATTCTATGCTAAAGTAAACTAACTTAAGAAGAACTTTTTTTCTTAAGAATATTCTTAAAAAGGTAATTTACTATAGTTAACTGTTTTGGAAAGTTACTTTTTCTATAGCAAATTATCTTCAAACTACTTTAGTAGTTATATTGATCAGGAAAACACTTTTTTACCTTAGAAAGCCTTGAGAAGACACTTTACTATAGCAAATGGTTTCAGAAAAGAACTTTACTATAGTAAACAGTTTGAGAAAAGCACTTGACTGTAGTAAACTGTTTGAGGAAAGCACTTGATTAACACTTCACTATAGTGAATTGTTTTAGAAAACACTTTACTATAGTAAACTGTTTCGCCAAACACTTTACTACAGTAAACTGTTTCAACAAACACTTTACTATAGTAAACTGTTTTAACAAACACTTTACTATAGTAAACTGTTTAAGAGAACGCTTTACTGTAGTAAACTGTTTCAGAAAACACTTTACTATAGTAAACTGTTTCGGCAAACACTTTACTATAGTAAACTGTTTCAGCAAACACTTTACTACAGTAAACTGTTTCGGCAAACACTTTACTATAGTAAACTGTTTCGCCAAACACTTTACTATAGTAAACCGTTTCAGCAAACACTTTTCTGTAGTAAACTGTTTCAGCAAACACTTTAATACAATAAAGTGTTTTAGCAAACACTTTACTGTAGTAAACTGTTTCAACAAACACCTTAACTATAAAGAACTGTGTTTGCAAACACTTTACTATAATAAATTGTTTACGTAATATATAGTAAACTGTTTATGTAGCAAACTGTTTCTGCAAACGCTTTAACTATAGTGAACTGTTTAAGTAAAATCTTTACGGTGGTAAACTCTTGTAGCAAACACTTTACTATAGTTAGCTCTTGTAGCAAACACCTTACTATAGTAAACTCTTGTAGCAAACCCTTTACTGTAGTAAACTGCTTCAGCAAACACTTCACTATAGTAAAGTTTTTCAGGAAATCACTTTACTAGAATATCTCTTATAGCAAACACTTTACTACAGTAAACTTTTTCCGCAAATACTTTACTATGGTAATCTCTTATGGCAAATACCTTAACTCTAGTAAACTGATTTAACAAAGCTATAGTGCAAAGTGTTTGCAGTAGTAAAGTATTTTCTAAAGTAAACTTTAGTATAATGAACTATTTTGCAAACTCTACAGTATAGTAAACTGTTATAGTAAACCATTTTTGTATAGCGCTTTATATGTCCTCTTCTATCTATTACAAAATAATGTTCTTTTTCGTTTTTGTAAATTGTACTTATCTTTTGCAATACTTTGCTTTTTACTTACCATAACCTTGCTGTGGTATGTGACATGTTTACTTAATATTAAAACTTAAAAACCATTATCCTTTTTTACATTTCCAGGTACAAATTATTCAAGTTTTTTTTTTGAAAATCGCTTTTTTGTGTTTAATACTTAATGCTTGATAAAATATTCTGTTTATGGGAAAATAAAGTGGTTAGAGTGTAAAAGGGAATACTATTAAGGAGAAAAAATCATAATGGAAAAACATAGATTCAATAAAAAAAACCGAAAAATAGAAAACCTTAAGCAGAATCAAGATTGTTGGAAACCACAGTAGATAAACAAACTTTAAAAAGGACTTTAAAGGACTTTTATTACAATTTTTTTAACATTTAAATTTTTTGCAAATCAAAAAAACTTAAACAGACATTTACAATTTAAAAACAAAATCACATTTAATTATCATTTAATTGACATTTGTTAATTGCTATCATTTATAGTGCATACTGTCAGGATGAGAATGAAAAAAAAAATCTCCGAAAAAAACAATGACTACAAACAAAAATTTAAAACCACATTAATTTAATTAAATTGTTATTATTTTTTAACGGTTATGGTTAAATGGACGTCGCCGCCTGTTTGTTTATAATCAGGGATTTTTTCTGCTCTTTTTTCCCTCCTCCCATTGAATATGTGTAATCCTTTTCTGATCAAATTACTTTAGTCATTATCAGACAGACATATAACAATAATCAAAATCATACTATAAACAAGTTGGTTATATACATATATATGTATACAAGTACCTACTAAATTGTCATTATTGACAGCTGTCAAAATATTAAACAAAAAATTTTATACATACATATTTATAAATGACTATGAGTGTAATAATGTAAGGATGTTTGTAATAAAATCATTTAAAATGACATATACATAAACAAAAAAAAAAAAAAAACAAATACCAACATGATTGTAATTGTTCTGGATAATTTTGCCATAAAAAAAACAGATTGTGTTTGATGTTGTTGCAAATAACAAAAATAAAATTTATACATTAAAGTCTGTCCGTACTGTTGCAAATATATTGCAACAATTTTTTTTTTAGGTTGCATCCGAAAATTTATAAAAAATTTAAAATTAAACATTAGGCTTAATAATATACTTTACTGTAGCAAAAAAGGACTAACAATATACTTTGCCAGAGAAAAAAGACCCTTTACTACATCATCTAGCTGGAATATACTTTACTATAGTAAACTGTTTTAAAATCAAACTCTACTACTACTAAACTATCGAAAGAGAAAACCTTACTATAAGAAACTGTTTTAACTGATTCTTTACTACAGTAAAATGATCTATAAAGGACACTTTCTATATACAATTACAATTGTCCATTTCACAATCGGTGTTGTATGGTTGTATCGTAGTATGTCGTAATTTTTTTAGTTAGTAAGTTTGAAAAGAATTAGTTATAAGAATAATTACTGTACTAGTCCATATACTGGTCAATAGACTAGTTCATATACTAGTTTATGTATTAGATTAAAGACTAGTCCGTACGATAGTCAATACACTAGTCCATAGACCAGTACATAGGCTAGTCCATTGGCCAGACATTAGACTATTTCATTGACAAGTCCACATAATTGTCAATAGACTAGTCCATAGACTAATCAACTAATCTGTCTATAGACTAGTTTATATATTAGACTTTAGACTATTCCATAGGTAAGTCAATAGACTAGTCTAGAGACTAGTCAATATACTAGTCCATAGACTAGTCAATGAAGTCGTACATAGACCAGTCAATAGACAAGTTAATTTACTACTCTATAGACTATATTTTAGTTAATAGACTAGTCGATAGACTAGTCAATAGAATAATATATTGTTAGTTAGCTAGTTTGAAAGGAGGATGTATATACATCAAATCCGAAAAAATACACCTAGACCTCTATCGGTTCTGTTGTGCGCTTCTTACGCAGTGTCTCAGGTAGGAATCGAACCCAAAAACTCCGGTCTACCAGACTAAAACACTAACCACTAACCTACCGGTTTTTTTAAATTTTTTTTATAATTGATTTGTTTTTGTTTCATAAAAATTTATTTGAAAAATTTTTATGACATACAACAATATGACATCGATTGTGAATTGACCAAATGTTTTGGCTACACTTTACTATAGTAAACTGTCTTAGAAAAACACCTTTTTACCATAATCATTATTTTTCTATACTACGATGCTTTAATATATAGGAAAGGCAATAGTAAACTATCATATGAAAACCATAGTAAATTGTCTTACGAAAATGATATACTATTGCTATCTTAAGGATACTTTAAAATATACTATAGCAATCTGTCTTGAGGATACTTTGCAAATTTTATTGAGGATTGTAAACTATCTTTAGGATACTTTACTGTAGTAAGTTGTCTTAATACCTCCTTTGCTATATATGTATATGTTGTTTTGGCTACACTTTACTATAGCAAACTGTCTTAGAAAAACAATTTTTTACCATAAGCTTTATTCTACGCTATGATGGTTTACTATCTAGGAAAGATAATATACTATAGTAAACTATCATACGAAAACAATATACTGTTGCAAATTGTCGTGAGGACACTTTACTCTAATTGGCTAGACTTTACTATAGTAAACTGTCTTAGAAAACACTTTTTTACCACACTACACCATAGTAACATAACTTGTAAAAACAAAGTACCATTAAAAACTGTCTTTTGTATACTTTACACTAGTTAGTTCTATTGAAACCCTACGACGCTTTTCTACTTAGAAACGACAATATACCATAGTAAACTATATTATGAATACAATATACTATCCTTTGCTTTTTTGAAACACTTTACTATAGTAGGTAAACTTAAAAAGTCATTCTCAGGAAGATACTTCACAATAGTAATCTTTCTGTCACTCTAAGGAAGACTCTTTACTAAAGTAAACGGCACTAACAAGATACTTTACATTAGTGGATTGTTTTAACAAGACTACTTAGTAAAATACTTAGTAAAATACTTTATTCTTGTAAATTATTTACAATGTAACATTACTGCAGATGAAAGCCTTTACTATGGCTTGCTTTTTATAGTACACTTTACTACACTAAAGTACCTTTGCAACACACTTTACTATAGTAAACTGGAAAATACTTTTTTACTAATACAAAATGTTTAGATTACTTACTAGATACTTTACTACAGAACACTATCTTGAGAGGGCACTTAACTATAGTCAGTCTTTCCAAAATTGCAAAAAATCCAAACCAAAAATCACCCTTGTAAACTGTATACTTGTTTTTAAGTGAATTTTATAAGAAAGACTCTTTACCATAGTAAACTCTTTAACAATATGATTAACAAGACAAGTTATACAGCAATAGCAAAACCCTTTAATATTGCAAACTATTTAGAAATACTTGTTACTATAGGAAAGAGGATATTATATTATTGCAAAACTATAAATCAGTTAATAAAACACTTTACTATAGCAAAATATCTTAGCAAGACTTCCTTTTCGGAAATCTTTTTATTTAAAATTTTTATTTTTTGTTTCAACTTCTTAAATAAGTATTAATTTGTTAAGCTCATCTCATGTGATCTAACCTTGACCAATTATGTTGTACATTTCATAAATTATAAGTAATTTAATAAACAAAAAACATACATATCAACGTATTTAAACAGCAATATATGTATTAAATTACATTTAGTTGAAAAAACAGATACTCGTTCAAAAAATAAAAAAAGAACATGAGCTGTGTGATGAAAAAGCGGGTTAACTCCTCATAAATGGTTATCTTGTCTTACATCAAACATTATGAACGAGACACGGCTACTGTTGTGTGTCTGTGGCAAAAAGCAAAAAAAAAAAAAAAACGACAGCCACATTAAACGGCTGACTGTTGACTGTTGTTTGTTTAAGATGCAGTGAGAGCAAAGGGGAAGGAGAGGGGAGACTGCCAAGTAAAAACCATTTGGTCAGTCAGTATAAGTTATGAATATGTATACCCTACATCAGGGTATAAAGTGTTTGTGGATGTATGTAACACTTACAAATTCTAGATCCACAATCGGTCTATATTTTGGAAGAGAAGCGTTTGTATGTGTACGTATTCATTTGTCCGTCCATCCTTTCGTTCTATTCTTCATATGTCTGTCTTTCCATTTATACATTACCGATCAGCTCCAGGTTGTGATTTCTCAGAAAGCTAAGTAAAATTTTGGTTGGAATTCAAATCCCTTTATTGTTAATTTGACTTCAATAACTTCCTACTTTGCGATTCTCCATCCATTTGTTGTACGTCTGTCCTTCCATTCACGTGTCCGTCCGTCTATTGAAAACTTTGGTATCTTTTGTTGCGACAACCAAATATTTTAAGGTTGATATTTGACTCAAAGAAAGCCTATAGCTTCCCATTGTAATTCTTAAAAGCGAAAATAAGTTCAACAAATTTTAGGATATTAGGCAGTCGTATGTGTCTGTCTGTCAACCTCTTGATCTGTCCTTCCATCCTTTCGTCTAACTTTTCATCTGTCTGTCTGTCCATTTATCCATTACAGTCAAGCTACAGACTGTGATTTCCCGGAGACCTTAGTAAAATATGGCTTTAAAGGCTAATCCTTTTAATGCTGATGTAACTCAAATTACTTTTAGACTGTTCTCCTCTGCGATTCTTTGTCCATTCCTGTCTGTCTGTCCCTCCATCCATTTGTCCGTCCGTCCATTTAGTAAAAACTTTGGTTGCTGTTGATCTGACAATCATTGTAATACTAAAAACCGAAAATAGGTTCAAAACATTTTATGATATCAATCAGTCGTCTCCGTCTGTCTGTCAACTTATTAATTTGTCCGTCCATCCTTTCGTCATTCAGTTCGTTTATGTGTCTGTCCTCGATTCTTTTGTCCGTTCGTACGTTCGTTCATCTAGTAAAAATTTTGATTTCTTTCGTTCCAACAACCAATTACTTTAAAGTTGGTTTGACTAGAAGGAAGTTTATAGCTTCTCATTGTAAGTCTAAAAACTGAAAATAACTTCAACACGTTTTAGGATATCAGTCAGTCGTATCGAACTCATTTTACTTCCTTTATGCTATTAATATAGAAAAAGACCAAATAAAACTAAAAAAAAGCTGACAACAAAACGTACATTTAGAATACATTTATACAAAAATATATAAAAAACAAATACAAAAAACTCAACTTTATAAAAGATTGTATTATAAAAATATATATAAAAAATGATTTACTGGCCACGATGAGCGCGAGTTGCACGTAGTAAAATAAGCAGCAGCATACGAGAGGGAAAAAAAGTAGACTACCATTCATTGTCGTCGCCGTTTTTACTGTCTACTACCACATGACAATGCACAAAGTCAGGCAGTCAGACCAGACTATTTTCAAAGCCCACAAGAGTTAAGAGCAGCAATAGCATGGCCACCAACTAACAAATGACTTCAGTCATGAATGAATGGCAAAATAATAAAAGAAACCCGAACGAACGAAAGAACAAACAAACTGAACAAGCAAGCAGGTAAAAAGTTCCTACAACAAATGATGACCATGTCGATTGTGTAATATACTACTTACTTACTTCTTTTGCCAACATGCAACATGGCTCCAACAACAAGGCCTTTTGTTGTAGATTTTGTAATTTTTATTGTGGCAAGAAAAAACAAAGAAATAAACCAATCACAGTAAAAAAAAAATACTATTTATAAAAGTAAAACAAGTTGGGAAAATAAAAAAAATTACTTTACAGCATGATGTTGCCAAATTGATGAAGTGTGTTTTCGGTTTTATTAAAGTCATCTCAAAACAAAAAAGATTTTCTCTTTTTTTCTAAAGTCATATGTATGTTTGTGTACCAAAGAGGGTATGAAAGTATACCAAAAGAGATCCAAACTACATAAAAAATTAAGCTTTAAATAAAACAATAAAAAAGCTTTATAAAAAAATTATTAATAAATAATGAATTGTTATTAGCGGAAATAGTTTAAATGGGAATACAAAATTATAGATTTAGACAGCGAAAGTTTTAACAAGAGACTTTTAACAATTTTAAATCTTTATTCCATATTACTAAAACATTACTTTTTTGGCAACACATTAATCTTAATAAAAGATTTTTATATTGAATTATTTTGTAACACATCACTTTCATTAAATTCATAATTTGCATTGTACAATAAGAACCTTTTGCACTCCAGTCCAAACACTTTATTAGGGTGACTCCATTTTCTTTATAGTCTAGTCTATAGTCTTGTCAAAAGTCTAGTCTATAGTCTAGTCTATAGTCTAGTCTATAGTCTAGTCTATAGTCTAGTCTATAGTCTAGTCTATAGTCTAGTCTATAGTCTAGTC
>NC_060954.1:53580615-53581099 GCF_022045245.1 Lucilia cuprina
TTCTAGTTCTGTTCTAGTTCTGTTCTAGTTCTGTTCTAGTTCTGTTCTAGTTCTGTTCTAGTTCTGTTCTAGTTCTGTTCTAGTTCTGTTCTAGTTCCATTTTAGTTCGGTTCTATTTAGTTCTAGTTCTGTTAAAGTCCTGTTCTAGTTCTGATTACTTCAGTTCTTGTTTAGTTCTTTTTCACTTCTTGTTACAGTTCCTATTCACATCTTCTTCAGTCATTGTTGAAATCAATATTTTATCTTTAATTTATTTTAAAATTAAATTGCTTTTATACTTTTTAGTTAAATTTTTAATTAAAGTTTTACTTCATTTTTTAATTATCACCCATTGTACATCTTAAAATCTTTTAATTTTTAACTTTGTCACACACAAAAAAAGGCGGTGTGGAATAAAATAAGAGAAAAAACATTAAAAATTAAATTTATTATGCAATTGTTGCTAATCATACAGCGTGAAATGTTTGTTTTACAAAAAAAAAAA
>NC_060954.1:53581109-53584270 GCF_022045245.1 Lucilia cuprina
AAAAAAAAAAAAAACAAACAGCCTTAAACCAACATAAAATAGTTTAACTTAAATAAAAAAATCTTTAATTTTTTTCCTAGAATTACCCACATAAATGTTGCGGTTATTGCTCTTTTAGCGACAAAAAAAGTAACAAACAGCGACTAACGAACGCCATAATCAAAAGCATCGTTATTTGCAGTCGCAAGCCAAAAAGAAGGAAATACTTAATGCAAAATGGTTAGAGATTTCGTGCCCGGCTGTTATGTGGGCAATGCAGCTAGTGGTTACTGGATAATACACTTTTTAAGCTTTTAATTGTTTAATTTCGTCAATTGTTAATCTCGGTGCAATTATGATTTTCGATCAGTTTATACTTATGTATGTGTAGTTTTTCGGTAATCTTAACAGTTTTACTGTGACTTGTAGCTGACTTAGGTTCTTTTGCCAAAATCACTTTAATACTTTTGCCAATTGAGTTTAAATCTTGCCGATAGAGAGATCCTGTCTAAAAGAAATATACCTAAGTAACTATATTTTATTTTTTGTTCTCAGTGTCGAGTAATAAAATTTGAAATAATAAAATAATAATATAGCAATACCCTGTAGTTCAAAGTTACTTAACACAAATTTAAACTTTAATTTTTCCTGCCTACGGAATCAGCATGTGCTTCTCCTATCAGAAGTCACTAGAAAAATGTAATCTGTCCTTTTTAGTGACTTCTTTTTATACTTCCATACTTTTTTTCATTTCCAGCTGATCAATTGTCTATCTAGTAGTTTACCTCTGATGTGTTAAGTAACTAGTTGATTATTTTTCTTAATAACACCGATCACAAAGGATTTTGAAATGTATTGATTCAAATCAACCAAGAAGTTCGAGATATTGAAAAGGAACTTGACCCCTTGTAAAACAGCTGGGTTGTACATAGTAATAGTAAACATTTGTGTAACTGCACCGAGTTAACATACATTGTTTACTATTGCATTGCAAGGGTGCTCTTAATGTCAGCAATATTTTCTTTTAGATTTTTATTTTTCAATATTTTTAACATGTTGTAGTATTTTTTATAGTTTTTATGTCTCTTGTTATCATTAGAGCGTAACATGATTGCAAAAAGTTTTAAATTGTTTATGTGTAAAGTGGTATAGTAAATTTACTAGAGTAAGGTTACAATTTTCAGAATTTTAATCATTATAAATATTTGGGATAAGTTTTCAAACAAAAGCACTTTTGCTAGTCGATAGTAACTGTATGGCAAATATGTTTTGTTGCAAAATTTAGTTATTATAATGGTTATGGTAAATTTACTATAGTATCAAAAGTTTTATGTTTACAACTTTACAGAATATAAAAATTTTGTACTAATCTTCACAGATTTTAAATCATTAGAGAGTAGAACTTAATTTAGTTGAAAAATATTTCTTTTGAATTATCAATATTATGGGTTGCATTGTAAATTTACTATAGTATTAAAAATATAAATAAAAAATAAAATTTTATATAAAAATATCGCCCAATTAACAGAATAATACAAATCTTATAACGTATGTTTTAGACTACTTTTAGTTCAATAATATTTATATTGTCCTTAGTATGGTAAATTTACTAGGGTTTAAATATTTTTTTGGATTTATATTTAATATCAAGTTCTATGTTAATAATATTAAACGAAACTGTTAAGGCTAAAGAAAGAAACTGTATTGCAAATCTATTCTGTTGCTAAATGTTTATTTTGTAGCAAGTATAGTAAATTTACTATAATATTGTTTTAAAACTTTGCTTAAAACTATATTACCCAAATAAACTTAGTAAAACAGTTCAGATATATAAGAGAAAATTAATATTTTTAAAGAAAATTGACTCAATTGCAATGTTTACAATAAGAGAATAGTATAGTAAATTTACTATATTATAGTAAAGTTTCTATGAAATAGATTAAATGCAAATGTTCACAACATACTTCACTAATAATCAATTTCTATTAAAGTTTCCTTTTTAACTCTTTTCTAAAACACTTCACAGCTGCTACTTACTACTATTTTACAAAGAAAGTCCTAGTTTAGCAAATACAATGACAATTATTATCTTCATCCCCTTGACAGCAAAGAAGATAATGATGTTATACATAACAATCATAATAATAATGATTAGACAACAACACCAAAGACAATGCATTTATTTTTTGCTTTAGTGTTAAAAACACTAAAAGTTGAAAGTTTAAAAGTCATAAAGTAAATGATGTTTATCACTAGGGTGTTGCAATATTACCACCATAATGCACATATAAAAATATGCAAGGAATAAGTGGTAGTAAAATTGTATATATGAATATATTGAACATTTACAAACATGTGTTAGTGTTAGAGAGCTTCCTTAAAAAAATTTCAACCATAAATTTTCATGTTAAGTAGTATATTTACAATATTGTTGCATATATTACATATATTGTATGAAATATAAAGGCTAGTAGAATTCTCGCAACACTAACAAAAAAAAAACAACACTCTAGTTTGTTGTTTTTCTTTTGCTTCCTTTTTACACACATTATTTTCTATAAAGTTTGTAAAAATATCCCTTCAATAACTTATTGTTATAGTTAAAAGTACTAAACAACATTACATATACTATGGTAAAAATTTCTATACTAGTGTTAGTAGCAAGTGTTAAATTGATGATAGTTGACTATAAGTCAAGTGCAAGTCAAGGAGAAAATATATATTATTTAATATTAGATATTTTTATATTCATTTTTCGAGATACAAACTATCTTTTTAGCAGAAACAACAACAACTATTACTACTACTTGTAAAGAGTGTCTGTGTCATTGATTTTGTGGTAACTATATATATTTACAAGGGTGATTTTTGGTTTGGTTTTTTTGCAATTTTGGAAAGACTGTTATAGTGCTAGTGGATATTTTGTTGTAAAATGTTAATTTTATAAGCGGTGTAGTGAAAGCTAGACTATAGACTAGTATATAAACAAGAGTATAGGCTAGACTATAGACTAAACTATTTACTAGACTATAGACTGTATACTAGACTATTTACAAGACTATAGACTGGACTGCAAACTAGACTATAGACTAGACTATAGACTAGACTATAGACTAGACTATAGACTAGACTATAGACTAAACTATAGACTAGACTATAGACTAGACTATAGACTAGACTAT
>NC_060954.1:53584370-53586077 GCF_022045245.1 Lucilia cuprina
ACTAGAACTGAACTAGAACTGAACTAGAACTGAACTAGAGCTGAACTAGAACTGAACTAGAACTGAACTAGAACTGAACTAGAACTGAACTAGAACTGAACTAGAACTGAACTGGAACTTCAATTTATTTCCTACCCTTTTCAAAATGTATAAACTATTTTCCCTAAAAATCTCTTTTAAAACTCCTTAAAATTAAAAAAACTGCTTAACTCATTCAACATATTAAATGCAAATTTATTTCCACCCACTGCACTCCGGGTGAGACAGCATAAAAGCATACGATAAAATTTTGAGTAAATTTCCAGCAAAAATCAGGCAAGAAAATCTTCTTAATAATGAAGAAGACATCACATAAGAGTTCAAAACTTTTCTCGTTATTAAAATGTTTTATTATAAAACGGCAGTAGAGGAAGAAAAACTCCTTAAACAACATTATTATATAGTTGAACTTTTATGCAAAAAAAAGTTAAAAATTAACAACAAACCTAACAAGCTGCCATTGCATCTTTTCAATTTTCATAGAAAATTACTGGTATTTAATATCATATTGGGCTTTCATACGCACATCTCGAATGAAGTAAATCAACCTAGTTTTGAGAATTTCATTCAAATATAGAATCAGTTTTATTTTTAGTTTACATTTTGCCAATATTTCTTGGTTAAGAAAACTAAGAAGAAAGCCAAATAAATTTTTTTTATAGCTACCAAGCAATCGTTTTGGTTTTGGTCGGTTTGGTTTGGGAAAATTATTTTTTTTGTATTTACTAGCAAATCTATTCAGATCTTAAAACTTTTACTTCTTTCAGTTTTCTACCATATAAACTTAAGTACATTAGTATTTTATTGCATTTATTTAACAAGTTTTTTTTTTTGAAGTAAACTATTTGCTTTTTCAAACACTTGTGCTAAAGAGAGTGAGAAAGTGTTGTTTGTTGAAGATAAGGATACGGATGTGTCTGCACTTGCTTAAGCAGCCGTTTTCATACAGGAAGTAGACAAAAAAGAATTGACTGAAGGAAAATACTGCAGTAGTTATTATTACAATTTATATCATATATGTGTATGTGTGTGTGTCAACACATATCAATGTGTATACATCCTGCAGTTTTCCAAATAGTCAATGTATTCGCAGTTGTATAATTCAACTTCGTACAACATACATACATATGTCCTATAAGTGGAAGTAAATAAAGAGCTATTTTTGAGGCTTCAAGTAGTAAGTCACTTCACAATTTCCGTTGTCCTAAATCTATAAAACGGGACATCAAACTTGAGTTGCCGGGCAGTATGTATAAGATTTCACATTATGTGGTTTTATTAACCATAATAATTCATTGTTGCCCTTAACTCGGCATGTAAAATGTAATAATCACATACTGCACTTTCTTTTTTTGCTATTTTTATAGCACTAAATGAAGTCATAAGATTTCATGACTAAAAAGAGCAAGGATTTATTTTAAACTTTAAAAGTTTATAGCAGTATGATAAAATAGTATTGAAAACGATTGTTCTTAAATTTATTAAAAGTTCAAATAGCTAAGAAGTTTATTTCTTATTTTTTTAAACGATTTCAGGGTCTAATGTGATTCGATTTTTTTTGTTCTGTTCTAGTTCTGTTTTAGTTCTGTTTTAGTTCTGTTTTAGTTCTGTTTTAGTTCTGTTTTAGTTCTGTTCTAGTTCTGTTCTAGTTCTGTTCTAGTTCTGTTC
>NC_060954.1:53586177-53586610 GCF_022045245.1 Lucilia cuprina
GTTCTAGTTCAGTTCTAGTTCAGTTCTAGTTCAGTTCTAGTTCAGTTCTAGTTCAGTTCTAGTTCAGTTCTAGTTCAGTTCTAGTTTAGTTCTAGTTCTGTACTAGTTTAGTTCTAGTTCAGTTCTAGTTCAGTTCTAGTTTAGTTCTATTTCAGTTCTAGTTCAGTTCTAGTTCTGTTCTAGTTCTGTTCTAGTTCTGTTCTAGATATAGTTCTGTTCTAGTTCTATTCTAGTTCTGTTCTAGTTATGTTCTAGTTCTGTTCTAGTTCTGTTCTAGTTCTGTCCTAGTTCTGTTCTAGTTCTGTTCTAGTTCTGTTCTAGTTCTGTTTTAGTTCTGTTCTAGTTCTGCTCTAGTTCTGCTCTAGTTCTGTTCTAGTTCTGTTCTAGTTCTGTTCTAGTTCTGTTCTAGTTCTGTTCTAGTTCTGTTCTAGTT
>NC_060954.1:53586842-53605372 GCF_022045245.1 Lucilia cuprina
TTCTGTTCTAGTTCTGTTCTAGTTCTGTTCTAGTTCTGTTCTAGTTCTGTTCTAGTTCTGTTCTAGTTCTGTTCTAGTTCTGTTCTAGTCCTGTTTTAGTTCTGTTCTGCTTTTGTTCTGATGCTGTTTTGATGCTGTTCTGATATTGTTCTGATTCTGTTCTGGCTCTGTTCTAGTTCTTCTCTGATTCTGTCCTAGTTCTGTTCTGTTTTTTCTTCTAGTTTTGTTAAAGTAATTTTTTATTAGTTTTTAATAAAAATGGTATAACCTGACTCTATAACCATTTACAAAGTAATTATGCCCTGCCGTTGCCTCAAGTACTAATGTTAACTAATCATTATTTTTTTATTTTTTGAAATTAAAAATACTTTTCAATATGGAAAAATGTCTGTTCCCATAAATGTTTATAACATCCTCCATAAAAAAATAGAAAAAAAAAGAAATTGTCAAATTTTTTTTGGTTGGGTGTTACAATGATTATCGAAAAATTTCATATTTATGCTCCAAAAAATTGTTAATGCCAATCGTGCATACACATCCACTTTTCACTAACATTAGACGGGCTCACGAAAATGAAAACATTATACATAGTTGCTCCCAAAAATGTTTGAAAATTTAATAAATAACTTGAAACGTTGTCGTTTTCATTTGCAGAAAGTGGTTAGAATACATTTTTCTACAAGCCCCCTTAGTAGTTTAACACATACATACATAAAATTTTGTTTAATTACTGATACTGTGTGTGCGTGTAAGAGGGAATTTTAGTCAGGAATAAGGGTAGCTTTTGTAGCAGAGGTATTAAAGCTTCAACAATGTTTAAAGACGTCATTTGTTGTTGTTGTGGTGGCACAAAAGCTTAACGAAATATAAGGATATTTGTGGCACATCATTAGTAGGAATCAAAAAAAAAATTTTTTTGGAGTTGTTATGGTGAACGGAACTTCGGGAGAAGGGGGCTGCTATAGCAGGAAGAATATTAATCAGGATGTGTTGTGAAATCAAAGAGGGAGAAGAGAGTTTGTATTGTTTACATATAAATTGTCTTATAAAATAAGGGTGTTTTGTATTTTTTGGTTACTTGGAAAAATTTTAATTATTTTCGTTTTTTTTTTCGTTTCAAAGAAAAACAAAAAAATCAAAAAAAAAAAAAAAAACTCAGAATCAAAAAATGGTTGTACATTTTTATGTCAACGTTTTGTAAAAAGCTGTTACCAATACATGCATATATTTTGCCTAAATATCAACATATTTTTCTAATTTCTAACACAAATATATTCTCATTATTATTTAGATAAAAATTTTAGCTAGATTTTAAAAGTTTAAAACGTTTTAAATTCTCTGAAAATTCAGCAACTTTTGTTTTCTTCTTATATTCCTCTATTATATTATTTTTATAATACACTTAAAAATTTTTATGATATTTGTTGTAAAACTTTATGTTTACTTTAGTTACAACATACAATTAACACTTTTGCTATCATTACCCTGCAGCTGCTGGTAATAGACAAGCCTAAGATAAGCTGTTAAATGTATTTACAGTTAATAAATCATATTGCAGATTTATATATATATTATTTAACTGATCTGTCGATAGGCAATTCTGTAGATCAGTCTTTAGAACAATGCATAGATAAGACTATAGATCATTCTATAGATTACTCTATGAATCATTCTATAGATAAGTCTATATAACAGACTATAGATCTGTCTATAGATCATTCCATAGATCTGTTGTCTATAGATCATTCCATAGATAAGTTTATAGACCAGTCTATAGATAAGTTTATAGACAAGTCTATAGATCAGTCTATAAACCAGTCTATAGATCAGTCTATAGACCAGTCTATAGATCAGTCTATAGACCAGTCTATAGATCAGTCTATAGACCAGTCTATAGATCAGTCTATAGACTAGTCTATACATCAGTCTATAGACCAGTCTATAGATCAGTCTATAGACCAGTCTATAGATCAGTCTATAGACCAGTCTATAGATCAGTCTATAGGCCAGTCTCTAGAGCATTCTATAGATCAGTCTATAGACCAGTCTATAGATCAGTCTATAGGCCAGTCTATAGATCAGTCTATAGGCCAGTCTATAGATCAGTCTATAGGCAGTCTATAGATCAGTCTATAGGCCAGTCTATAGATCAGTCTATAGGCCAGTATATAGGCCAGTCTACAGATCAGTCTATAGATCAGTCTAAAAATTGATCAGTCTATAGACTAGTCTATAGATCAGTCTATAGATCAGACTATTGACTAGTCTATAGATCAGTCTATATATCAGCCTGTAGATCAGTCAATACACCAGTCTGTAGATCAGTCTAGAGACTAGTCTAAAGAACAGTCTATAGATCAGTCTATAGAACAGTCTATAGATCAGTCTACACACCAGTCTATAGATCAGTCTAAAGATCAGTCTATAGAATAGTCTATAGATCAGTCTATAGACTAGTCTGTAGATTAGTCTATAGACCAGTCTATAGATCAGTCTATAGACTAGTCTATAGGTCAGTCTACATATCAGTCTGTATATCAGTCTATAGACCAGTCTATAGATCAGTCTAGAGATCAGTCTAGAGACTAGTCTATAGATCAGTCTAGAGACTAGTCTATAGATCAGTCTATAGACCAGTATATAGATCAATCTATATACCAGTCTATAGATCAATCTATAGACCAGTTTATAGATCAGTCTATAGATCAATAAACCAGTGATTAGTCAATAGTCCGACCTGTTCGATTAGCCTATAGTTCAATCTATACATTTTTATAAAGTTATCTTGTTTAAGACCATAATACCTCCAAACTGCTGGGACCAACAGAAACAAAATAGTTTACATTAGCTGCTACTCTTCACTGCTACACTGTTTGAACAAACTACCACTTTTTATTACTCCATCTGGGAGAACAGCAGTGTCTGTCTGTCTACTTAACAAAAAAAGCATTTTAACATTACTACAAAATAGTAGAGAATATATATGTTTTTATATTGTTTAAACAAATACAAATACTGGATGATGATAATACGACTATCATTGTGCTGAATAAAAAGGGTGATGAATGAAACAGTTAAAATAACAAATAATAATCGTAAAAAAAACGGTAGCTAAATTACAAACTTCACTCTATATAGAAATCAAAACTTTTTTTATCTTTTCATCTTCATGTTAAAGATAATACAAATGTTTTATGTCTCTGAGTACTCGAGTGTATATTGAACTGATGATGATGGCAGCAAAATTAAATAGACAAAAAAAAGGTTAATGACATTATTGATTAAGCCGTTTAACAAAAAAAAAAAAAAAATATCGACAAAAAATATACTAAAGAGATAATGAAATTAAAATTGAAAATGAAAAATAATTTCAATTTTTAATAATCAACTGAAAAAAGTAATAGTGGTATTGAAATGAAATTTAAATTTCGTTTTTTTTCACAACTTAAAAACGAATGACAAAAAATCATGGTTGTCACCCAGTAATACTGTTGATGATGATGATGATGACGATGCAGCATCAAATATTGTAAATTAATAAAAATCATGATTTACGATGTGTCAATTTCAGCTGGTGCTGTTGGGTGGTTATGCTGAAATGTTTGTTTTTTTTTAACTTTTGGGGGGAGACTACCGACTATTGTTAAGTTAAGCCCCTGCTGGTTTTTTATTGGTTTTTGTGTGAGCAAATAATAAAAAAAACACAAATTTTAACATGGGTTTTTAAAGTTGTGTGGTCCACCACAATTTGTTCAAAGTTTACTTTTTTCTGTTTGCAATATTTGCTTTTTATATATAGAATCAGTAAAAAAACTTTGTAATGGAAAAAATGTCAAAACCTTTATATGTCTATAAATATGATATGGACATTAGGTTGTAGAATAGAACGACATAAAAAAATTAAGCTATTTATCAGCAACTGAAAGGGAGTCAAGGATCGCATGAATTAAATATTTAAAAAGTGGGTGGAAAATAAAAATTCATTTAAATTCAGATCTACTTTATATTTTGTTGTTTTCATTAAATCTCAGTTCTAGTACAGTACCAGTTCTGTTCTAGTTCAGATCAGTTCTAGTTCAGTTCTAGATCAGTTCTAGTTCAGTTCTAGTTCAGTTCTAGATCAGTTCTAGTTCAGTTCTAGTTCAGTTATAGTTCAGTTCTAGTTCAGTTCTAGTTCAGTTCTAGTTCAGTTCTAGTTCAGTTCTAGTTCAGTTCTAGTTCAGTTCTAGTTCAGTTCTAGTTCAGTTCTAGTTCAGTTCTAGTTCAGTTCTAGTTCAGTTCTAGTTCAGTTCTAGTTCAGTTCTAGTTCAGTTCTAGTTCAGTTCTAGTTCAGTTCTAGTTCAGTTCTAGTTCAGTTCTAGTTCAGTTCTAGTTCAGTTCTAGTTCAGTTCTAGTTCAGTTCTAGTTCAGTTCTAGTTCAGTTCTAGTTCAGTTCTAGTTCAGTTCTAGTTCAGTTCTAGTTCAGTTCTAGTTCAGTTCTAGCTCAGTTCTAGTTTAGTTGTAGTTCAGTTCTAGTTCAGTTCTAGTTCAGTTCTAGTTCAGTTCTAGTTCAGTTCTAGTTCAGTTCTAGTTCAGTTCTAGTTCAGTTCTAGTTCAGTTCTAGTTCAGTTCTAGTTCAGTTCTAGTTCAGTTCTAGTTCAGTTCTAGTTCAGTTCTAGTTCAGTTCTAGTTCAGTTCTAGTTCAGTTCTAGTTCAGTTCTAGTTCAGTTCTAGTTCAGTTCTAGTTCAGTTCTAGTCCAGTTCTAGTTCAGTTCTAGTTCAGTTCTAGTTCAGTTCTAGTTCAGTTCTACTTCAGTTCTACTTCAGTTCTAGTTCAGTTCTAGTTCAGTTCTAGTTAAGTTCTAGTTAAGTTTTAGTTAAGTTTTAGTTAAGTTCTAGTTAAGTTCTAGTTAAGTTATAGTTCAGTTCTAGTTGAGTTCAGTTCTAGTTCAAGTTCCGTTCAAATACAGTTCTAGTGTACCCGAAATTTAGATACCGGTAACTTTAAGTTTGTAAATCTCTCTAAATATCTCTATATTAATACAATGCGTATGACAACGGTTTTTCTACCGTTTTCAAATTGTTTACATTATTTATGTGACATTTTGATTGTAATTTTCTTTTTCTACAATTCTCCTCTTCTTAATTTCGCAAGATTTAAAAATTTTTAAGATCTCTTATATTTAGTTGTTTTTATTTAATGGATTAATTTCAATTGAAGTGTAAAGTTTTAATCTTCAGATTAATTGTACCACTACTACTCATGTTTTGGGAATTTCATGTGAAAACAACCTGTTTTTCACAGATTAACTCTGTCTAAAATTTCAAATAAATTGTCAACATCAATATTGCCTTGTCTGTAGAATAGTTGTTGGTTGGTTGGCTGGTTAGTTGTTTGCTAGTCCGCATAATCTTCTTTAAATTAATTAAAAGTTGTTGGTAAATTTATTAATCAATTAAGCAAAAGAAGAGGAGAAAATTTTGTTAGCTAAAAGCAGAGCGAAATAAGTTTGTAGAAGCAGGCGATAGTGGGGTGAAAGAAAGTTTAGTTATGAAAAAAAAAACTTTTTTAAATGAATATACATTTATAAACTACTGCCTTTCTTAACCCACTGTAGTGCCTACTTTAAACATATGGACTTTTAGTGAACATGAAAAAATCTAACTTGTTTGCATGTCATTTGACCATTAATCTTAGAGAAGACATTCTCGCACCAAACACTGACTACATATTCATAATTCAAAGTAACTTAATGACAACGTTTTCAAATAACAAGTTTTCTTTTAATTTTAACAAAATGCGGGAACGATTTAAAAAGAGCAGACAAATTGAGACAATGATTTAAACCCAGAATTTGGAAAAAAACCAGAAGACATAAACATTGCGAATGTCAAAAAGAATTAGACACGGCGGTGATGAACAGTAGAGAAAATTTAAATCATTGGTTTCAAAAAATAATTCAGCTTTTAGGACTGTGAGTTAGAAAAGTAAGTCTAAAATAAAATTTTAGCTACAAATTTATTAAAAATCAACCCATTAGGTTTTTAAATTAACATAGTATTTCTGAAATAATTCATTTCTAGACTTTCTGTATTCACTTTTAACCCACACTGTATAAATGTAACCATTATCTCTATCCTTACTTTGTCACGCATGTTTGCACTAATGGATTTTCACTAGCTGAGCTTTTAAAGTTTTATTTGATTTTTATTCGTTTGTCTCTCTAAGCCTGTGATTTTTTTTTTTGTCCAAATACACTATCAAATGCTTGACATTTGTCTAAAAACCACAATATTCAAAGACAAATAGTTATAAATAGTTGAAATGTACATTTGTGGATACAAACATTTGAAATGGTTGTGTTTGCTGCTGAGCTCGTAAATCTCATGTGAGACCTCTATCAAAATGTTGGCAATCGCCATGGTACTCGCAATGTCATGTTATTTAACGCCTGTAATCTATTACACTGACATTCTTTGAAAGTGTTTCTTTGTGTTTTCTTGATTTCCTTAAGTCTATGTTTTTCTGTTGTAATAATAAGCTGTAATTTAAATGTTGAATACCGAAGTGTATGCCTAAAGAAATTAACCCACTCAGAGGAGATATAATATTACAATAGAGAAGAGAAGAAGAACTAAAACTAGAACTGAACTAGAACTGAACAAGAACTGAACAAGAACTGAACTAGAACTGAACTAGAACTGAACTAGAACTGAATTAGAACTCAACTAGAACTGAACTAGAACTGAACTAGAACTGAACTAGAACTGAACTAGAACTGAACTAGAACTGAACTAGAACTGAACTAGAACTGAACTAGAACTGAACTAGAACTGAACTAGAACTGAACTAGAACTGAACTAGAACTGAACTAGAACTGAACTAGAACTGATCTAGAAC
Source organism: Lucilia cuprina (assembly GCF_022045245.1). Classification (NCBI taxonomy): domain Eukaryota; kingdom Metazoa; phylum Arthropoda; class Insecta; order Diptera; family Calliphoridae; genus Lucilia; species Lucilia cuprina. The sequence continues at coordinate 53,593,723 of NC_060954.1, forward strand.
TGAACTAGAACTGAACTAGAACCGATATAGAACTGAACTAGAACCGAAGAAGTATTTCTTGAACCTTTCGTATACAATTTAGAGCTTTTATCATGAAAACTTTAAATGCCTACAAAAACTAAAACGACAGCCTTTGGTGTTGTTACAATGTTACATTTAAATATTTTATTTAAATTCAACATCATTAATCATTTTTAAAATAAAATGCTTGTTTTTAAATTCAAAGCTTAAGAAACTTAACCCTAACACTTATTTTTTTCACTAAAATGTAGGTTTTTAAATTTTTTTCTAAAACAAAATCTAGTAAATAGAAAAAAGAAATTTCATAGAAATCATACTCCTCATCACAATAAATGTGAAAAACTAAACCTAGAAACCTAAATTTGTATAAATTAAAAAAAACTAGGTATCCCTACAATATGTCATGTTTAACAAATGAGTAAATTTGAAGACAAAAAAATCTAACATAAATTCATTGTGAAAATCACCTGTTTTTCACAAGAACAACTATGAAAACAAATGCTATATGAGGTGGGTAACCTACATAATATTTTCAAAACTAAATACTCTTACAGGTGAACATGTAAATTTACATATGAACTTTTACATGTATATGTACTTTGTACATTTATGGTTTAACAATTTTTTGTGTAAATCTAAACTAAACTGACATTAACAAAGTGTCAGTTTGTATTCATATACACTTTTGTATTCATTCCCACTTTAAATATATGTATGTGTGTGTGTCTTTATTTTAAACAAGACCTTTATTTAACAAATGAATTGCTGTATTTAGTTTTTATTAAGGAAAATTTATTTTTTTTTCATAAAATTGCTAGAGAAATATGCGTGTGCCAGATATCATGTGGGCTTCATGTACAAAACTAAATTTGAACAAATTTCTCTTAGTCATTTCTGGTAACAACCTTTCACTGGCAACGGCAGAAAAAAAGGAAAAGTAATTTTCTTTTTATTCATTATAATTTTTGGGACAAAAAGCTTCACACCTTGATTTTGATACCTATTTCTCAACTAAAAGGTCTCCTCTAACCATTCTATCCGGCTATTTTGTTAAGCTTAAAACAACTTTCCAGTTATTAATTGTAGTCCTTTATATTTTGTTATTTATAACTCCACCCCCTTTCTTTAGCCCTCATTGCTTAGTTGTTTAAGTATTTTAACATTTTGAAAACACCAGCTGCCTTAAACAGGTCATTAGAGAGGATTAATGGACATTTAAGTTAAAATTATATTAATCTATTTTTCCTAAGAAACTTGAGAATATGAGATGTTTGTATGACTATAGTTTTGCATATGTATTATACATTTAATAATTTTAATATAAATTTATTTAAATTAATTTAAGCTTTTTTCTTCTATTTTACTTTCAGGTATGTGTTTTTTAATTGTTATTAATTGCTTAAAGGTTAATATGATAATGGATATGGATAAAACTGGTCATTATGGGTATTCTTCACAAATCAAGGAAAGGTAGAGTATGTAAATAATTAAAGTTAATAAGCTAAAATAGAGATAAATAGTTGTATTTTGTTAGAAAATTACAACGAGCTATTAGTAGTGTTGCAAGAAGAAACTTATTAATCTAAATTAGCTTTTAAATTGTAGGACATTTAAAAATAAGATAGATCATAGAAAAGGACTAGAACAAAACTAGAACGGAACTAGAACAGAACTGGAACAGAACTAGAACAGAACTAGAACAGAACTAGAACAAAACTAGAACAGAACTAGAACAGAACTAGAACAGAACTAGAACAGAACTAGAACAGAACTAGAACAGAACTAGAACAGAACTAGAACAGAACTAGAACAGAACTAGAACAGAACTAGAACAGAACTAGAACAGAACTAGAACAGAACTAGAACAGAACTAGAACAGAACTAGAACAGAAATAGAACAGAACTAGCACTCAACTAGAACTGCACTTCATCTGAACTAAAACTGAACTACGAATTTCCAGAAACCCAAATTTTAAATAATAATTTAGTAATTTTTTAAAAAGTGTGTCAAACTTACCTTTAATTCCATTTTTCTTAAGAAAACACCTGCAAAGACATTAAAAAAAAATACTGATATTTAATTTTCATTAATAAAACACTTGAATATAAATAAATATTTCTTTTAACAAATAAAAGAGACAAATTGCTTTCACGAATAAATATTTAGAACAAACAGCTTTCTTTCCGTACAAAGGTAAAAAGTATTCAAGTCAGGGGGTATATAAAATATTTATAATAATTTTCAAATAAATATTGTGTGTAGCCTACACCACAGGACATTCCTGGCAACAAAATAAATCCCTTCAAGAAACAGTGGAAAGCTGCATTTCTGTTCTCTGTTCTAAAAGGCACACCTACGTTGGCTTATAATTTCCTTTTCTCTTTTGCCACAAATGAAGAATGACAGAGTCGAAGGAAGTAAAAATAATCCTACTTTCCTTTTAAAAACTTTGTATATTTACACTTTGTATGTGAAGGAGAGTATGAGTATGTGTGTGGGTATATTTGACAGTTTAATATAATATGTCATCATAATACAATGAAACGTAAATAATATTTGACCATATTTTTTAACTCAAAGAAACACAAAAGAAAAACTAACAGCTTATAGAGACAGACGGATGGAAAGATGAATGGAAAGACGGATAAAAAAAGTTGTTTTTATTTGTTGTTTGTTGATCCAAAAAGCGAAGTATAAATATGTATTTGTAACGTTATGAGAGCGAACGTTGTTTGTTATTGTTGCTTTGAAAAGTATTATATAAATTTATGTTATTTTGGATTAATGTCAAAATATTATACAATATGTTTGTATATTGAAGACAATAAACATTTCAGTCTGTCTGTCTGTCCGTCCTTCCGTCTCGCTCTTAGTCTATATGTCTGCCTGTATTTTTTAATCTAAAGGTTGGGGTTGCTGTAGAAAAGTTGAAGTGACTTAAAAATAAAAGAAACAAAATTTATAAAATATTTAACTTGTCAAGAGGCTACAATTGGATTAAGAATATAAGAAGACAAGTAGAAAAAAAACATCTCTTGAACTTGTTAAATGTTGCTTTAAAAATGTTATTTAAGGTTCATACTAGTTCTTACATGTAAGTCCTTTAGGGCAGAGTAAAGCTGTGTCCATTTAGGTTAGGAGACCAAAAATTCGGAAAGTATTTTGGTATAGAATTTAACACTTATAGTAAGATGTGAATAAGTCTTTATAGTTCAAACATCAGACTTTTCTAGACCCTAGTATTGATCTCTGTAGAAGAGCTAAGATCATTCAAATAGCAAATCATCTCAATAAATTTTCAGTTTTAAATATTCATCTCAATTTGTAAATACTAAAACAAAATTTCTCTTTCCTACTTAATCCACCAAAATTTATGAGAAAAATTTTCTTTTTTTTATTTTAAAGTTGTTTTGCTTAATACTTTTTCGTTTTTAGTTTCAATATCTTTTAAAGGCTTTAAATTCAATTGTCTGTCTGCTCTTCAAAAAATTTAATCTTTCTTTTTCTTGTAGACAATTTACCATGTTATATCATGATAGCAGTTTTTTTTCCATTTCTTATAAGCGTTTAAAAGCAATGACAACAAGTGCGACATTTACTGTATGAAGAGGAGTTGATTTAAAAACTTTAATCCTTTTAAAACATGCTTCAATGTGTTTGAGGAAATATTAAATTAAATTTAATACGCGTAATATTAGAATTTTAACGCGAAAACAACAATGAAAAATTTTAATGGATGATTTTTATATCATAAGGAAATTGCCTGAAATTTTAGTTCAGTTCTAGTTCAGTTCTAGTTTAGTTCTAGTTCAGTTCTAGTTCAGTTCTAGGTTAGTTCTAGTTCAGTTCTAGTTCAGTTCTAGTTCAGTTCTAGTTCAGTTCTAGTTCAGTTCTAGTTCAGTTCTAGTTCAGTTCTAGTTCTGTTCTAGTTCTGTTCTAGTTCTGTTCTAGTTCTGTTCTAGTTCTGTTCTAGTTCTGTTCTAGTTCTGTTCTAGTTCTGTTCTAGTTCTGTTCTAGTTCTGTTCTGTTCTGTTCTAGTTCTGTTCTTGTCCCTTTAGTTTTTTTCTATATATTATATAGAATATTTCCCCCATTAATAAAATTAGTACGTACTATCTGCTAAAAGAAATTACTTTATATCTTGCAAAATCCATAATAGTATATATAATTATATTCGCAACATTTTATTTAATTTTGTTAATGTACTGGTACTGATTGCTTGAAACTTTGCTATTTTAATTAAACTAAAAAGAGGGCATCCAACTCAATTTAATTCATTTCATTTCTTTGCCCTGATAATTTTAGCATTTTTATTTTCGGGGTGGTTATTTGGTGTTGCAGTGTTTAATATTGATGAATATTTCTCAATAACTTTCATTAACTATTCAAGAGTATTTTAAAAGAGCAAATGAAGCTTGAAATACATATTGCAACTTCAATTGGATGGAATTTTTAGGGGGTAGCAGTAGATAATGGCAAATAATTGCAAAAAAAAGTTCATGTATTTTAGCTGAGGGGGTGAAGTTTGTAATGAAGTTGTAAGAAGTTATATAAGAAAAAATCATTAAAATTATGGGAAAACTAATAAGTTTTTATAAATAATTGAACAATGAAGCAATTGTATTGAGTTTTTGGAAAAAGCGATAGATTTCGTGTCTTTAAATTTTAAGGATTTGTATACTATTTAATAAAATTCAATATTCTTTCCTGTACTTACTTCTTTAAACAATTATAACAAATTGATATAATAGCAAATAATTTTTTTAAACTAATTTTAGACTCCCTACAGATCGTGTTAATTAAATGATAAATGTATGAATCATTTTCCCTCTATGTCTGCTAATTTGCTAAACTAAACACTAGTATTTCTTTTTTCTCTACACTTTTTGTTGCACATGTAATGTAAATAGTTGCACTTTGTTAAGGCAACAACATCAGCAACATCAACAACAACAACGTACGTAATATGAAACACTTGTAGCAACTTCTAAGATCTAAAAATATTCGTTTTTTTAAGAAAACGGGGCATGCAACACATATAAGACATAAAGATTTTGTGTTGAAAAAAATTGTTGTTTTTTTAATTTTATTTTTTATTAATCTTTTACAAGACATGATGTTGTGCGACTGCATGAATTATAACGAAAATTTATGAGTCTTTAAGATCATTTAATTTTTTTCTTTAAATATAGAAGTATAAGTACTTTAGGAAAGTGGCAAGAAAACACTTGCTACCGGAATATAGGAATAGTTATTTAAAGAACTTGGCAAATTTTCAATTTTTGTACATTTATAAAAAAATTTTTTTGCAAAATTTGTTTTCACAACTATTCACATGAACTGGATTAGCCTGGTAGGATGTATAGAAGATACACATAAGTTTTTTGTGGATAAAATATTGAAAATTTCACATATTTTTTTAGGAATTTTAAAAATTCCTATAAAGATGCTGCTGGATTGTCTTTTTATAAAACCAAGAAGTTCATGCTTAGTTGTCTAATGCGAAGTCAAATAGTTGCTGACTATTACTTGACTTCTCAAGTTATTTCTGCTAGATTTTTCAAACGATATTTATTATTAGATCATTTTGTAAAGAAATTCCATTAGTTTTTGTTGATTTTCAATTGCAGTTTTTGCTTGGTTGTCTATTCAGAAAGTCAGTTTGTTTGATTTTCTAAAATCATAAGCTGCTTCCATTGATACTGTCTTGTAATTCTTTCCACCATAAGAACTTTCTGGTATTTCTACTTGTTTTTTCTAAAATAGTTTCTGCTTGGTTGTCTCTTTAGAAAGACAAATATTTTGCTTAGTTGTCTATATGGCAGTAAGTTTCTTCAGAAACTTTTAGATCTCCTAATCAATGCCTACAAGTTTTTGATAAAGAAACTCAATCAATTTTTGTGTTTCTCTTTATAGAGAATCTCACTGAATTTCAAGAAAGTAACATCTTTTGCTTAGTTGTCTATATGCCAGTTTCTCCAGAAACTTCTAGATCTCCTAAGCAAGATCTGCAAATTTTTGATACAGAAACTCAATAAATTTTTATGTTTCTCTTTATCGAGAATCTTACTCAATTTCTAGAAAGTAAAATCTTTTGCTTAGTTGTCTATATGACACTAAGTTCCTCCAGAAACTTCCTCATAAAACTTGGTTTACACTAGGAAACTTTTTTTGGGAAACTTTTGATTTTTGTGTATAAGAGAAAGAAATATCAACCATCTTTTTCTCTCACACACAAAATTAAAAGTTTCTCGACAAAAGTTTCCCAATGTGAACCAGGTCTAAGCAAGATGTACAAGTTTTTGATAAAGGAATTCTCAATCGATTTTTATGTTTCCCTTTACCGAGAATCTCACTCAGTTTCTCTATGATTTAATCAGTTGCTTCTCGATTTTCTCTTACATTGTCTGCTTGGTTGTCTATTTTGTAAGTTAAAGTGTTTTTGCTTGATTGTCTGTATGGAAGTCCAATAACTTGTGAATTAACTACTTGTCTTCTTTAGCAATTTCTGCATGATTTTTATAAAGAAACAAAAGTAGTTTTTTCTGAATTATCTATTTCAATTCCAGCTTGGTTGTCTATTTAGAAAAGAAAAACTCATTTTGCTTCATTGCTTGACTACTTCATTAATAGCTGATTTTGAAAAGAAAGATCAAAAAGTTTTTTTTTTACAGTTTCAGAAGAAACTTCATGACTATTTAATAAATTTTTTAAATTCGAAAATATAGTTCAAGAACTTTATTATATACAGTATCTGCTTGGTTGTCTTTTCAGAAAGTCAAAGTTTTTCTGCAAAATTTGTTTCTACATGATTTTTATAACGAGAACTCAAGCAGTTTTTACTTGATCTGATCAAGTAATTCTGGTTGATTTCTTTAAAAAATTTTTGCTGGGTTGTCTATTTGAAAAGTCAAACTGTGTTTCCGTTAATGTCTATGCGGAAGTCAAATAATTATTTTTTATTAGTTAAAGAAACCTTAAGCGTATTGAGCTTGAGAATTGTTTGAAAAGAAAGTCTAGGAGTTTCTTTTACAGTTTTTGTTTAGTTGTCTGAAGCTGAGCTTGGGAATTGTTTGAAAAGAAAGTCTAGGAGTTTCTTTTATAGTTTTTGCTTGGCTCATGACTACTTAATCGATTTCTGATTTCGAAAAGGAAGTTTAAAAAGTTTATATTACAGTTTCTGCTTGATTGTCTCTGAAGAACGTCAATGTGTTCCTGCAAAAACTGTTTGAAAACTTAAGAAGTTCCTATTTGAATAGCTCAAGAAATTCCGATTGATTTCATGTAAAATTTTCTGCTTGGTTGTCTATTTGAAAAGTCAAATTGTGTTTGCTACATTTTCTACGTGGATGTCAAAAAACCAAATTTTTATTGGTTAAAGGAAGCTAAAGCGAATTCAACTTGTGAATTGTTTGAAAAGAAAGTCTAGAAGTTTCTTTTATAGTTTTTGTTTAGTTGTCTGAAGCTGAAGCGAATTCAACTTGAGAATTTTTTGAAAAGAAACTCAAGGAGTTTTTATTATAGTTTTTGCTTGGTTGTCCATTGAGAAAATCAAAGTTTTTACTTAATTATCTGTTTGTAAGTTTAAGAGATATATAAGTAGTTTTAGCTTGATATTTTTCATAAAGTGTCTTACTTGACTGAAGGAGTTTCTATTACAGTTTCTGCTTGATTTCCTATTTATAAAGTCATAGGTTTTACTTGACTGTCTTTTTGTAAGTTAAAAAGGTTATAAAGATGTAGGAGTTTTTGGTCTAGTAATTTTTAAGTAATTTAAGATATTTATTAAAATCGAAGAAAAAGTTTTCTACTCTTCAACTGCCTGTGAATATCCCTAATATTTTAACTAAAAACAACTTTAATATTTACATTTCTAAAACTCCAGTAATCACTTTGATTGTCATTTAATATGCGTCTAAACTTAGTCGTTTTAACCCTTTCATGTTTAATGACTTTAGTTATAATTTCGAAAAAAAAATAGTCGAAGGGAAAAACTGTCATTAACTCAAGCCAATATAAAGGTAAATAAGGGTTCATTTAACGCCTTTTTATGCACACACTATGTATGTTTATAGAAGGGTCTATCAGTAATATTATTCAAAACAGTTTAATGGAAACAATATATGAAAAAAAGTAATGGACACACACACGGATATTTGACTCATTCCCCGACACACAAAGTGCATAATTATAACACAATCAATAGGAGACGATGTCCAAATAAAATGCTAATTAAAAAAAAAACAGAACGGTGTGTTGTTTCTTACTAAAAACTGCACAACTGATGCACAGCCATGGCATTGGAGCTACAACAAATGGGTGATGGCATAAACAGTAGGACGTAGAAAGGAGTGAGTTTTATGTTTAAAGCGGTAAAATTACAAAGTCATTACAAAACGTAGACATGTCTATACAAACAATGACAAAAGTTTTATACATTACATTACATATTGCAACACAGTTGTTAGCTGCAGTGTAACTGAACACAATTTTGATTCTTTCAACCAACTGTGAAATGACACTGGCGTCATTTATGCCATAGGAAATCACACAAACAAAGACATTTTCCTACATATGGTTGCATGGTTGTATTGCAGTGGCACATTCTGTTCTGTTGAAATAGTAAGGACCCACCTCAGTGTTTGACTCTGTCTCGTACTCTTTTGTTGCGACTAATGTAATGAAATGGAAAATGAACAAAATCAACATTATTTTTGAAGTAAATGTTTTGAATAACAATTGACATGAACATTTTGTAATATTTACTTTGATAAATTTACAATCTAAATAAAGGATAATGATGTATCAATCAAATGTTTATTGTTTTGTTGAACAATGTATAAATGGTAGATAATGTTGAAATACACTGTAGGTTTCTTCAATGGAGCAAATTTTTCTTGAGAATTATATTATATCTAGATTTTTAGAAACAAAGTCCAAAGCGCAAAACTGGCCTGATAAAGTCCCAAGTTTGTTTTTTTTAAGGTTTGATATGTAGTTTAATATCCTCTCAACCAAATCTAAACATGGTATAGGCAAAGAGCATTCACTAACTCGCAAATAAAAATCAGTCAGATAACTCATTAGTAACTCATTGTTGATAACTGAACCGAGTTAGGTAAAATGTTCTAAAGGAGTTTCGTAAAGAAACGAAATGTTGTTTAGATCTGAGTCCGGCAAAGAGCAAACTAAATCAACTAATTTATTATTCTCTCTCCTAACTTGCTCTCTCAAAAATTTGTCAACTAATTTGCTAATGTTGTTTTACTTATAACAATTGTCTGCTAAAGATCAAGTGAAGAAGAAATGTAGACAAAGAAGTTAATTTAGAGCAGAGTTCGGTAAAGAGCTATTTAATGAACTCATTTCTTATTTTCTCCCCTAAATTTCTCATTCAGAAATGTGACAACAAATTGCTAGTATTGTTTTATTCATTACTATTGTATTCGAAGTGAAGTGAAGAACAGAAGTAGGCAAAGAAGTTAATTTAGAGCAGAAATCGACAAAGAGCTACTTAATAAACTCATTTCTTATTTTCTCCCTGTCTTCGAAAGTTCAAGTGAAGAACAGATGTAGGCAAAGAAGTCTCTATTGATTTGACACAATTTTGTAAGTTATTTATGATTCGATTATGTCGAAGGCATGTTTTATATACTCATGTAAGATTTAGTAGGTCTGAAATCCAGTACCTTGGCAATCTTTATTTCAACAGACAAAAAAAAGCTCAATATATGTCAGATACGGGCAAAGAGTTTCCCAACTCTTCTATTTCTTTTCATCTACTCTCTTGGTTTTCTTGGTTCCTTAATCGAACACATTATCGAAAATCTGCTTTCCTTTGTGATGAAAGATTTGGAGAAATTCGATACCCAGAATCCTTGGAAAATTATATTAAATATACAAAACTAACATCACTGAAGAGATTTCAGTATAAGAGCTGGTATAGACAAAGAGCTCTCTTGCTTTCATACGTACGTAAGCTCAAACGTGTATGAAAGCCAAACATAACCTGTTCCAGACCTCATTTCTTATTCTCAATCAGTCATCATGACTCTGTGGAGTTTTCCAGAGTTTTAATCGTGTACATTCTGGAAAACATGTGCTACATACTGATCTTCGCTAACTTGAGTCCTTTGCACTCTTGAAGTCAATACACAAAAGTGAGATCACTGAAGAGATTTCAGAGCAGATAAAGATATCTCTGGTTTTCATACGTACGTAAGCTCAAACGTAAATAGAAACCAACAGTACGAGTTCCAGATCGTAATTCTTAATTTACCTCTCTCTGTCATATATGTAGGTGTTAAGGATCTTTGCAAACTTGATTACATTCAACACACTCAAACTACCAAAGAAACAACATTACAAGATCATTATAAGATCGCAAATTACTGCTGCCTGTGTATATCCGGATATATGAGATCGTAAATACTTATTTCATGCATACAACTCTTTAAAGAAATAATAATTCTTATTAAAGATGTTATAATGACTTGTCATATCATACCTCTGTCATTTATGCAAAATGGTAGCAAACAATTTTTCTTTTGTTTTCATTAATACTGAAATGTTTTGCCTATAAAATAACCATAAAATCCTCTATATATATATATATTTTTTTTTAAAGCCTTCAGGATACGCAGGTGTTTTTTGACAGAAATCACACAACTACAAACGCACGAACGAATGAACGAACCAAATCCCTTTCAATCATAAATTAAGAAAGAACAAAAATAAACGAAGAAAATCTTTGCCAACAATATCATTGATGACTATAAAATTGTTTGGCCATACAAAAATATGTATTTTGAATTGATTGCAACTACATGTGGCAGTCATATATGCGTGCCACATGATGTGATGACTTAGCAAGAAAAAAGAAAAGAAACAGAAAAACTGAAAAGAAAAAAAATGCTGAAAAAATATCAAGCACAAAATTTATGTGCACATCAGTGAGTAAAGAATGAAAAAAGAGTAGAATTGAGTTGTGGAAAATTTGCATTTCAATTCGTATACATACAGATTGATTTCAAATAAATAAATGTCTTCTTCTGTGTTGTTGGACTCAACATCAGCCTGTAAAAACGGGGTTTTGTATAAACAAAAAATAATAAAAAATCGTAGACAATTTGTAAAATATGCCGCAGTAAGACGTGATTATGGCTGAATTTTAAATATTTATTACTTATAGCTGCGCTTCTGTTTCTGAGGAGGTGGTTATGCTTGTTGAAGAAGCACAATATGTAGAATTTTAATATTAAATTCAGACGTTATTTTTGTCATATTAAAATTCTTTGTATACAAATATTTTAATAATAATGGTTTTAATTTCCTCCCCTTCTTGATTTTATCTGGAATTTTTTTCAGCTTTTAATTAGATTTTTTTTATAAATATCCTTAATTTCAATTTGTTTTTCACCATTTTCGTAAGGACAATTTTGTTTAACAAATATGTGTTTTCAAATTTAATTAAAAGGCTAGTCAAGGAGTTCTCAAGCCGTCATAATTTGTTAATGGTTTAGTTCTAGTTCAGTTGTAGTTCAGTTCTAGTTCAATTCTAGTTCAGTTCTAGTTCAGTTCTAGTTCAGTTCTAGTTCAGTTCTAGTTCAGTTCTAGTTCAGTTCTAGT
>NC_060954.1:53605472-53631703 GCF_022045245.1 Lucilia cuprina
GGCACTGGTTAAGGAGCGCACAACAGGCCCGATAGAGGCCTAGGTGTATTTCTTCGGATTTGATGTGTATACATCCTCCTTTCAAACTAACTAACTAACTAACTAACTCTGTTCTAGTTCTGTTCTAGTTTTGTTCTAGTTCTGTTCTAGTTCTGTTCTAGTTCTGTTCTAGTTCTGTTCTAGTTCTGTTTTAGTTCTGTTCTAATTCTGTTCTAGTTCTGTTCTAGTTCTGTTCTAGTTCTATTCTAGTTCTGTTCTAGTTCTTCGTACATACATCTTATTCCATTTTTCTCTTAGTGTAGTAGAAGTAACCACAGTTCTACTAATTAGTTCATTTTTAGCCAAATAACTATTTCAATTATAATTTCTTATTAAACACAAACTAATTACAAATATTTACCAAACACATATCTACACATTTTACAAAATATTGCATTAATTTCGTTCTTTCTTATCTTCTGCGCTCTGCTTCAAAATCTCGTCCTTTACTCCATCTGTACCTCATTATCGTAATGAGCCACCACATATTAAAAGAGAGAAAAAAAAAAAACAATTTTTAGTTGAAAATTTCCTCAACTATACTACTCAATTATGTAAGAAAATAACTTAGTTATTAACACATGGTTTTACCACAAGAATTTCAGTTGAAATTGTAGAAAATTTTCAACAAATTACTCTACACATTTACAGAAAAGTAGAGTAATCAATGTCTGTTAGTTTTAGTTAGAATTTTATTTGCGGAAAATTGCAGTGAATTTAAGTAAATTATACTTTTAGAGATATAGCGTTTTGAAATGGGTAACATTTATAGTTGAAACAAAATGGGGGAAAAGGGGAGCAGACAGGAAAAGTAATTCACATTAGCATTTTATACATTTTCTGTAGTTGAATATAAATTTAGTTAAGATTAGCATGAAGAGGAAATAAAAATAAATGATAAAAATTGTAGTTAGAAGAGTATCATGTTAAAGGGGAATAGTTTCTTGAATTATAGAATGAGAGCTAGTCACTAAACCAATCCAAAAGTGTTACACAAGAAGAAGTAAAACTACTTAGAACAGTGAAGCATCCTCCGGTATTAGAAGCAACTAGGGCTACCCTTAACAAATGTAATCCCCTACTAAAACTAATCTTCCCTAGAAAAAGGTTAATATGAACCAAATTGCCAAAATAAAAATAACAAATTTCTCTATGAAAATAAAAAGAATAATGTAGCAATTTCTTTATAATTTGAGCTTTCAATGATAGAATGCCTACACCTACTAACAATAGTTTATAAGGAATTCTATAGAACTAAAATTCTACAAAAAATATCTATTATAGTTTTTCATATTTCGAATAAATGCTGCTGTGAACTATAATTTGTACAACTACATACTTGCAGAGCAACATAGAATAACACAAATACCAATAAAGTTTTATTAAGAATAATGAGCATGTGTTGCAAATGTATACGTAGTCGTAGTACTTAAGTATAGAGAATTATTATTTGTTTCTATTTTTCAAAATTTTCAAAAAGGTATAATACTAGAAAAATTATGGAAAATTACTTTTCTTTTCTTTGTTGGTTTTGTTGTTTTCTGTTTCTATTGCAAGAAGTATTAAGTTGTGTATAATTTAAAATATTTCTTTTAACACATATTCACTACTATTGCGAGAAGTTTTAACCCTGCAGTTGTAAATAGTTTATTAAAATAAACAGTAATCTAGAAAAAAATAAACCTGTTTACCTCATACATTACTTAGAGACACAAAAGTAACCAGTTACTTTTCAATAGTTTCAGTGAAATGTAGAAATTAACCACTTGACTTGTTTCTTGGTGTAAAACTGCTTAAAAACATAAAAAAGTCCAATTTTTTAAGGAATACAAGATAACATAGAACTGACTACTTGACATAATACTAAGAGACACAAAAGTAATCAGTTACTCTTCAATAGTTTAACTGAACTGTAGAAATTAATCATTAAACTTCTTTAATAATGTAAAAAAGCTTAAAAAGCCAAAATATTTATGTATATAAAATAATATACAATTGAATACATTGTAGTTTACTTAGAGACATTAAAGTGACAACTCTTTCTTTGGTAATATACCAGGAATGCTGAAAATAATCAAACGCTATAGTTTTTGTTATTATAAAAAGACTCTTGAATCCCCAAAACCTAAAAATTTAAATATACAAAAGAAAACTCACAACTGGTTACACTCTTTACTACTTGGGGTTACAAAAGTTACTATCAAATCTTAATTTGTTAACCAGGGTGATAGAAAGTAGTCCTTGAAATGCTTTTCTGATTGTAAAATAATATTCCGACACAAAATAAAACAAAAATTAAAACCCACAAAAGAAATCTGATTGTAAAATAATATTCCGACACAAAATAAAACAAAAATTAAAACCCACAAAAGAAATCTTTAAACTAACTACACTCTTGGCTACTTATAGTCAATAAAGTGGCAACTAAACCGATCCACATTATAAAAAATTTAAAAATCTAAATAATTTAAATCTTTCTTTTATTAAAAGCAACATAGTTAATAAAATAGTTAAAAAATTTTAGACTACAAAAGAGTTATTACATTGACTACATTGTACATTACCTAAGGACATAAAAGTGACCAATTTATCTTTGTTTATATAATAGAAAAGATGAAGGTAAAAAAAAATAAATTTTATTTTAATATTATTGTTATTTTAATTAAATTGTTATTTTAATTAAATAATCCAAAAAGTTAAGAATGCAAATGATTTATTAAAACTGATTACTTTGTAGATTACATGGGGATAGAAAGGTGATGGTTTAAACTTTCTTTATAAGTAAAAAATGTTTGAACCAGCTATGAACATTATTTCTTAAGGTAAAATATTCGAAAGAGGTCAAATATGTTATAAGTTTAAACCTACAATAGAAAACTTCGAATTGACTACTCTACAGATTACCTAGAGTCACTAAAGTTGCAAATATCTCTAGCTAGTATCTAAATAAAGTTAAAAAACATAAACTTACAATATTTTAAATCAACTTTAGAATATCAAACAAGTTATAATATTGAAGCATACTAAAGAAATTTGAAAACTATCCACTCTTTAGTTTACTTGGGATAACAAAAGTAAGCATGAGCTTTCTACAAAATTACAGAAAAGTGTAGTGTTAAAATTTTAAAGTATTTTTTAAAAGAAAATTAATCATCAATATCAAAAATAACTAGAATTTGAAATACATACAAAAGTTTATGATCTAAGTGACTACTTTATTGATTACTTATGGTCTCTTAAGTGACAATGAGCCAGGCTTAATATTAGTAAACAATTGTCTGCTTTGTAAACTATAGATTAAAATAGAAATTCAAGCAGTTAATTGAAATTAAAGTCAAATAAGTAACATAACAAAAGAAACCTATTAACTGACTAATTTTTCGACTACTAAGGGTTAGTTAAGAGCCAATTAGACAAAATTAGTAATGATTTTGGGGTTTAATGTATGATAAAATAGACATTGTAGGTGGTAAATGTCAATAGCAATCTATAAGTAATGGGTCCAATTAATGTCTTTTAAGGATACATTATCCTTTGCAGATCTAAAAGGACATTTTTTTGCGATTATAAGTTTTGGTATTTGTTCATTTGCCTTAGAGTGGCTGTTTTTCATTTTAACTTTTATTTCAGAGGGCTTTTTTTGTTTTTCCTTCACAAATACTCTAGCAAATATTTAGATTCATTCCATTTCTCATTCAGAGTGATTAGAAAATATTCGCAAGAATTAAAAGAATTAGTTCTTTGAAAGAAAGTTTTTTTTTTGTTAAGTTGTAGAAGAAAATTATTATGGTTACAGGCATTAAAATTATGTTTATCAGTCTGTCTATTCGAAATCGAAAACAAACGATCCCTAAATAGTTTACCAAGAGACAGTTTGGTGTATAGTGCAAGCTAGTATTTTTAAAAATACAAATTTTTATTACAACTCAAAGCTCACGAAAACTTTATCCATAAAATCGATAGAAATTAAGGGCTTTTGACGAATTTTTTATACATTCTATGTTTAAATTCTTTTATATCACTGTTTCCAACACAAAATGTTAGAGTTACACATTATACTTTTTGCCATTTCTTAGTAATTATCTATACATCTAGTATGATTTTCTTTCAGTTATTTATTTTTTTTTTGAGGATACAGATATTTGTAACAAAATTGGAAACAAAGTGTTGAAAGAGTTTATTGCTTTCAATTTTGCTGTTGTTGTTGTTGTTTATTAGAAACGTTATAAACCCTTGGGGAACATTTTCAAAGTATTTTCAATTTTTTTTGTAATACTTTGTAAATTAGAAAAGGCAAAAAAAGAATACCAAAGAAACTTTTTTGTTGGAAGATATAGAAAAGGAATGATTATAGGTTTTTCTTTTTGGATTTTCTGGGTTGTGTGTGATGTGAGTGATGTGTTGCAGAAATTACTCATATATAAAAGATTTGTTATTAATTTTTCTTGATATTTGTTTTTAGAGATGTTTCTAACAATTTTAGTTAAAGGGTTTTTTCTGGTTAAAATCTTTAGGCTTACAATTAAAATGTGTTTAGTAATGTCGAAAAACAGTTTTAAATGTTTTCATGTAAATGTTTAATAAGGATTTTTAAAATTCTACAAACGATCTCCAAGGACCTTTGGGGTCTCTGAGTGAAATAGCTTTAATTTGGTTACTAACCTTTAGTTACCTAACTAGCAATCAATCTCGGGTCTTGACATACTTATAATGTAGTTAGTAAGTTTGAAAGGAGGATGTACATTTATTGTTGTGAGCTCCTTAACCAGTGCCTCAGGTAAGAATCGAACCAACCTCCGGAACTAGTCCGGAACCTCTGGTCTACCAGACTAGAACACTAACCACTTATCTATCGGAGGCTACTACTTATAATGTAAGAATAACAGTAATAACTTCTGATAGTTTTTTATGGGGAAAAACCTGGTACAGGTTTTTAAAAGTTTACATTCGATCACAATGGACCCCAGAGGTCGTGAACTAGCACTTTATCGATTGATGCAGAACCTTTCTTAACATAACTTAATAATCAAGCTCAAATGTTGATAGAATCTACTTACGATTGAAAGGCAAAAACATCTATCATCTATCTATCTATCTATCTATCTATCTATCTATCTATCTATCTATCTATCTATCTATCTATCTATCTATCTATCTATCTATCTATCTATCTATCTATCTATCTATCTATCTATCTATCTATCTATCTATCTATCTATCTATCTATCTATCTATCTATCTATCTATCTATCTATCTATCTATCTATCTATCTATCTATCTATCTATCTATCTATCTATCTATCTATCTATCTATCTATCTATCTATCTACCAACATCTTTTCTAATTTCACTTTCTAGGGCGGTGCTTCGTGCCACACTGCTTCAGGGAGTGGTTACCTTACGTGGAATCAATGTTTGTGAATGTGTGCAGGAGAATCTGAGGTAGTAGTTTTCGTAATAGTTCGATGGTTATCAACTTCTTTTGTGATTTCAATTCGATGGTGCTATGTGTCCTAGTGCTTAAACTAAATCGGAAATTCTGCAGAGGCAATTTGAGGGCGTGGTTATTTTACGCAGAGGCGATGTTTGTAAATGTGTGTAGAAAAATCTGAGGCAAAATATTTAAAATTTGGAATAATCGCAGCAAATTCCTTAAATTCTTTAAAATATCAAACTCCTTTTGAAAGCATGAGTTTAAAAAGGCGGTTGAGTTCCTAAACTTCTAATATAATATTATTTGAATTCTTTAGAATTTCTATTAAAAGAAAACTAGAACAATTAGTCTATAAAACTACAAATAATATTAAGATTTCAAGTAATTATTATTAATAATAAACCTCCCCCCCAAAAAAGTGTGACTTACATAGCAGCACGTTTTATTAGAAAATTTTCTCCTTAAACTTTTGTTCCAACTAAAAACAAATTAAAAACTGATGATAGAAATTCTTTAAAATCCAAAATAAAACAAACTATTAAAAATGCTACATTAATATTAAAAAGAAAAAATTTGTCAGTCTTAATAAAATTTTAAGATTTTAATACCCAAAAGAAAACAAACCATATTTTGGGGAGAAGTACTTACTATCAATACTCTGGCAGACAAATACAGAAACAAGCAATAAAACTGTCAATTTTGTTAGAGAAATTAATGACAAACTAGTGATAAATTTTAATGACAGCAAAAGTCAAAAAGTTGTGTTTTATAAAATGGTCTAGTGGATTAGAAGTAAATAAAAATTTGTTTTTTTTTTGCTATACAAAAAAAAAAAAAAATATGGGCTTGGATAGTCATATAATGTAAAAGTATTTTTTGTAAAATATAATTAATTAATGCAGTGCTGGTTGTCCATATTCATTTATTATTTTATTAAATATAATTATTAAATTTTTTCCACTACATAAAAGGCTAATTTGGCTTTTCATATGCAAAAATATTATGTATATAATTTTCTATAATTTAGTTTATTAAGTTTCCTGTTAAAATAACAAAGTTGCAGAGTATGATTGTTTTTTGTCGTTCCTTCCATCTGTCCGTCTGTCTGTCTGTCTGTCTGTCTGTCTGTCTGTCTGTCTGTCCGTCTGTCTTTGACAGTGACAATCAACATTGAGTAAACTGCTACAAAATATCTACTCATAGTTTAACAACAAAATTATCATATTTATAATTATAATAGTATAATTTGTTTAAATTTTATAAATAAACACACCTAGTTATAAATATGTATGTACAACAGCAACAACAAAATATTGTTTTTTAAGAAAAAAATTTAAAATTTTTAAAGTCACAAAAAGTAGAGGATATTAAACGACTTGTTTAGAGCTATAAGTTGTGTAAAAGTTAGACATATTTCTAAAAGTTAAAACTTCTTTTTATTGCAAATAAAATTCTTGTCTTTTTTACTCTTCATTTGCTTAAGAGCTTATTCTCTTTTTGCTTAAACGTTTATTTTTCAAATTACTGAGCTTACGTTTAGATATTAATAACAACAGAATTCATGTTTTCTCTAATGAAAGAGTGAGAGAGAATTAATGCTGTGTTTGTTCTCACTTTGCTTAAACGCTTAAGAGGTTAATCCATGGACTGGACTATTGACTGTGAGCAGGTCTAGTCACTACTTTGTTCACTTCACATTCTATTTTATTTGCAAAAAAAAACTTTTTTTATTGCAAATAAAACTCCTGCTTTTTAATCTTCATTTGCTTAAGAGCTTATTCTCTTTTTACTTAAGTGCATATTTTTCATATTACAAAGCTTACTCTAAGATATTAATAACAACAAAATTCATGTTTTCTATGATGAAAGCTCTGGGTTTTGTTCTCATCCAAGGTCTAGACTATTAACGATGAGTAGGTCTAGGGACTACTCTGTTCACTACACATTCTATGACCTCGTCTAAAATACTGGTCTAAAAAGTTGTCTATGGACAAGTCTATAAACTAAACAATAAACTAGTCTATGGACTAGTCAATGAACTAATCTATGGACTATTTTATTGACTAATCTCTGGACTGGTCTATGACTAGTTTGTGGACTTGTCTATGGATTAGTCTATGAAGTAGTCTATGAACTAGTCTATGAACTAGTCTATCGAGTAGACTATTCTCTAGTCTACTGACTAGACTATGGACTAGTCTATAGGCAGGTCTGCGGACTAGTCAGTAATCTTGTCTGTAGACTTATATATGAACTAGTTTATTGACTTCTCTATGGAATAATATATGGACAGGTCTATGAACTAGTCTATTGACTAGTCTTTGAACTTGTGTATTGGCTTTCCTAAGACAGGCCTAGTCTTTAGACTAGTTTAATGAGTTATCTACGACATAGTCTATTGATTAGTCTATAGACAATTCCATGGACTTAACTGTGGTCTTCTCTGATAACAACTATATTTACTAGTCTTTGGAAAACTCTTGGGTCTAGTCCATTGTCTGGTCTACTGAGTAGTCTATTTACTAGTATACTACCTTGTCTATGGAATACTCTTGGGACTAGTCTACAGACCAGTTTATGGACTAGTCATTGGAGTAGTCTACGGACTATTCTTTGGACTAATTTGTAAACTAGTCTATTGACTAATGTATTGACAAGTCTATGATCGACTTTTCTATGGAGTGGTCTATGGAATACTCTTCGGACTAGTTTATGGATTAGTCTGTGAACTCGTCTAATGATTAGTCTTCGAACTGTATACTGACTAGTCTCTTTTCTATTGACTAGCAATTAAACTAATAATTCGAATTGATCAAAACCTTTATAACCAACCACATGATCAACTCTTTATACTGCTGTAGCGGCTTCGAAAAGTTAACTAACAAAACATTATAGAATAAATATATATATATATATATTTTTTTTTTAAAAATTTTTTGTTCAACATTCCTCTTGTAATTTACTCATTTAATATGCGTATGTGTGGACTGTAATTACCATGTTGCCAATGTTTTTTCTCTCCGTTTTGCTAGAAAAAAAGCACTAAAGAAAAAAACATCTACATATAATAAAATGAAAACTTTTTTATATGCTAATTTAAAATTTTTATACATACAAAAAGAAACATAAAATGACAGAAAAACTTCAACCAAAACGACAACATGAACAACATTTAAATACCCACAAACAAACAGAAGGATGGACAGACAGACAGACAGACAGACAGACAGACAGACAGACAGATGGACGGACGGATGGTCGTATAGACAGACAGACAGACGGATTTGTAGTATATGTTAAAGCAAACTCTAACAAACAGATGCATACAGGCAAGGATAAATGGACAGACGTTCCACATAGACTTAGAAATAGACATGTTAGTTAAGTTAGCTTTATAGAAAAATAAGCAACAACAACAACGAAACTCTTTCATTTAGACAGTCACATACAAAAGAAGTTAACAACATTTTTAACGTTTAAATTGTTTGTCTGTTAAACAACCCAACTATAACTACAATAACAGAACATCAACTACAATGTCTCAACTTGCATTTAACAAGCATCATTATTGTCATCATCATCGTCATCATCATCGTCATCATCATCAACAACATTATGGTCGTTGTCTTTGTCCATTGTCATAGAATACATAAATATTATGTTAAAAAAAGGAAAAAAATACCAAGAAGAAATAAACGTAGAGACCATCATCAATCCTGAAAGGTGTATGATTAAAACTATTAAATTTTCTATATGTTTATTTAAGTCAAAAATTAAATTTTATTTCAACTCTTCAGTAGCGATTGGATTCTATTCTAATCTTGGTTAAGCTA
Source organism: Lucilia cuprina (assembly GCF_022045245.1). Classification (NCBI taxonomy): domain Eukaryota; kingdom Metazoa; phylum Arthropoda; class Insecta; order Diptera; family Calliphoridae; genus Lucilia; species Lucilia cuprina. The sequence continues at coordinate 53,614,780 of NC_060954.1, forward strand.
CAAATAGATTTAAATGAACTAGTTACAAGATTAGAGCACAGGAGATAAAATTGTCTCCATTCAAATAGAAAACAAAATTGTTTTGGTTGTTTCAAAGACTTATTACTGATTCTGGAATTGGTGACAATAGGTTCCTTTCGAACTTCCATTTAAAGTGTAATATATATATGGATTTAGATTACTCAACAATATCGATTCATAATAAATAATTTGAAAACTTTGCTTTGGGTTGAGTATTTCGATTAATTGTCCTTATCGAGTTATGCAACCATTCAGAATTTACGATATATGGTTTCAAGTTGCTATTTTGCTGAGCAGAGCATCGGATGGTAATGTTCCCTAACTAATTAAATATCATGCGTATTTATACTTCTGGGTGTAGGGTACAACGAATAGTTTAAAATTGCTCATCTAAGGCACAATATCTCAATCTTCGGTTATCGTTTAAACGATATTTATACTGCCAGATATACTTTAAGAAAGCCGATGCTATTGGATTTTGATTAATTAACCTTTCTCTCTCTATGTGCAATGAAGATTTTTGTACACTCTCTGTTGAAAAAATCCAAATTTAATTAAAGCTTATCGATCACTAGTAAGCTCAGGCGCGGATCCAAGGGGGAAAATAAAATTTACAGTTCTAGCTAATCTATGTCTTTACACAACACTATTCCGACCCAGTAACCTATTCATTGCACATTGCACTCTTACTAGAGTCCTATTATTGTCCAATCACTACAATCGGTAATATTGTTGGAGTCTTTGAATTTGATCGGTTATTATTACCACTAGAGTTCTTCTAATCTTAAACTTTAAACAGATTAGTCTATAGTAGTGAGAGATTTCACCGAACTATCCAGTGAACTTTAATTCCTCTATGTCCTCTCTCACTTTCTGTCTATCTGCAAGCATGAAGTCGAAGTACTTTACGCGTATTTGACGCGTAGTTCAATCTCACGGTGGTACTCACATTCATACCGTACCATATACAATTAATACCATTTCCAACGCTTAGTCCCACAGTCACTCCTCTGTGGGGTATTCGGCAACACCACCAAACTCATCCCGAAATATTGACTTTATCATGCATCAGTCTTTTAACCGCCACTTACTCTCCCCGCGAATTTGGGTTAAAACCACAGCCACTACGTGGATCCCGAAGGAACCTAAACCAACTAACCAGCCAGGACATAGTCCTGCGGGCAACTGGCCACCCATAGTACCAGATTATGCGGTGCTCTAGTCTGATCTCTTTCAATCTATGTAAGGACTAAGCCAAGCAGTATACTGTAAGCAATTTATCAAACCCGGACAGACTTATGGTATTGGCTACCTCTTTATACCCCGGGATTGCAATAACACCAAGGCGGAGGTCTTGTCAAGGTAACATGCCCCCGGGGGTACTCTGTAAGCATATGTAACCAGCTCGGATTCAGATTTATGGTGAAGCTTGGCACTTTATTGCGATTGGTACATAAATATTTGGGAAAGATATCATAGGCCAACAAGTTTTTAACCCAAAGACCATAGTATACAGTTTTGAAAGATTGAGCCCCGCTGAATTCGAATTTTTCCTCAAAATTTCTCTATCACATGTGATTGTCTTCCTGTAGTTGTAGCGTTTTAAAAAGGGCAAACAAATGAGCTTTTTAAAACTTTAGGTAACGATTTCTTAAATAGCAGATATAATGGAGAAACTCAGATTCGAATTCAGCACTGATTAATCTTTTAAAAACGTCTAACTTGATCTGAAATTTTGTCGGTCTGTGTAATTTTATGGAGACTAGATTAAAGCTAAATTTTCGACATGTGATTTAGCAAACTATCAACTAAAAGTGGCAATTGAAAAGAATTTTGTATAAATCTATATCCTGAAAGTTTGGAGAAAACTTTGTCACCATGGACATATAGTCTAGAAAAATCTATATTTTTTCCAGAAGATTTTCCCATGTGAAAAATATTCTTAAAAATTCCTGTAGCTTCATTTAAATGTTAAACAAAAGACGTCTAAGCTAACGCTGGAACAATTATACCATTCTTCCATTGTTTGTCAACTGATATCCTGTTTAACATTTTTAATGATCAATTTGTACAGGATGATATTTCTATTAGTAGAAGAAAAAAAGAAACGAAGGAAAACAACATATCGCCAAGACATGATGATGTGACACAACATTATGCACCATCACCACAGCAAGCAAATGCATGCTTGCAGCATGAATAAGCAAACAAACAGAAAAACATACATATGTATATAATGGTAAATAAAATTCTTGCAGCATAAATGTGGCATTATAATGATGAGGATGATAAGCGCGGCTGGCAGTTTGGTAAACTGGTGGATGAATGTTAGGCTTATTATTATATGGAAAATCATGTTTAAAATTGCATAAAGTCAATAGAAATATGTATGTATGAATGTGTGTGTGTGAGCTTGTGTTTGAAAAAGGAACGTGTTTGTGTTAACTCGCCTAATGATGACATTCAAAACGTGGTTGTCATGACGACCGTATTGCTGCCACTCTATTTAAGCCTGTCGTTGTGGTGTTTGGCGATGTGTTGCTGTTGTAGATGGTGGCAGTATTAGTGTAGTTTCTAATAATTTGCTTAACATGCTTATCAATTATTATTATTATTATTTCCATATACATCCAATTTTTTTCTATTCAATTTGAATTAACTGCCAGCAGATACTTATGCTTACACTACTATGTCTGTCTGTGTCTGTTTTTAGAAAAAACGTGATTTTCATTTTTAATGAGCTTAAATATTTGCATATTATTTGGGTTACGATATGCATAAAATCCATGGCATTAATTTCTATCTAAAATGAAAATATCTGAATAAAAATATTTATAAAACTAATAATATTCAATTAAAAATATACTGCAGTACTAGATTTTTATTATCATCATAGTTTAAAATTATTAAAACTAATTTAATTTAATTGATACCAACACAAAAAAAACATGCTGCGAAATATTTACTGTATACACATATATTCCTTTATCCTTTAAATCCATTACCATAAAACCAATTTACTTTTAAATTTACCAACTTTGCAGGAGAGAGAGAAAAAAAGAAAAATCCAATTGATTTAAAACATCTTTTTTTTGTTTGTTTCTCTTTTTAGCTCAATATCAATCACCGCGTATAATTGAACATCCAACGGATTTGGTGGTTAAGAAGAATGAACCTGCTACATTGAATTGTAAAGTTGAGGGTAAACCCGAACCGACTATTGAGTGGTTTAAGGTAAGTTTTAGTTTGTGAAACTTTTAGTCTAAATGAAATTGTTTTACTTTTTGGCAAATAAAGAAAAGAGACAAAATAAAATGGAGGAAAATACTAAAATGTTTGCTGTTGATGAATATACTTCGTGACGAATGATTTGGAACTCAAACACTGAACGAGAACTGGGCTAAAATTGAAGTATAAATAACCTAGAAGTGAAACAGAGCTGAACTAGAATTGAACTAGAACTGAAACAGAACTACAATGGATCTAGAGCAGAACTAGAACAGAACAGAACTAGAACAGAACTAAAACAAAACTAGAACAGAACTAGAACACAACTAGAACAGAACTAGAACAGAACTAGAACAGAACTAGAAAAGAACTAGAACAGAACTAGAACAGAACTAGAACAGAACTAGAACAGAACTAGAACAGAACTAGAACAGAACTAGAACAGAACTAGAACAGAACTAGAACAGAACTAGAACAGAACTAGAACAGAACTAGAACAGAACTAGAACAGAACTAGAACAGAACTAGAACAGAACTAGAACAGAACTAGAACAGAACAGAACTAGAACAGAACTAGAACAGAACTAGAACAGAACTAGAACAGAACAGAACTAGAACAGAACTAGAACAGAACTAGAACAGAACTAGAACAGAACTAGAACAGAACTAGAACAGAACTAGAACAGAACTAGAACAGAACTAGAACAGAACTAGAACAGAACTAGAACAGAACTAGAACAGAACTAGAACAGAACTAGAACAGAACTAGAACAGAACAGAACTAGAACAGAACTAGAACAGAACTAGAACAGAACTAGAACAGAACAGAACTAGAACAGAACTAGAACAGAACAGAACTAGAACAGAACTAGAACAGAACTAGAACAGAACTAGAACAAAACTAGAACAGAACTAGAACAGAACTAGAACAGAACTAGAACAGAACTAGAACAGAACTAGAACAGAACTAGAACAGAACTAGAACAGAACAGAACTAGAACAGAACTAGAACAGAACTAGAACAGAAGTAGAACAGAACTAGAACAGAACTAGAACTGAACTAGAACTGAACTAGAACTGAACTAGAACTGAACTAGAACTGAACTAGAACTGAACTAGAACTGAACTAGTACTGAACTAGAACTGAACTAGAACTGAACTAGAACTGTACTAGAACTGAACTAGAACTGAACTAGAACTGAACTAGAACTGAACTAGAACTGAACTAGAACTGAACTAGAACTGAACTAGAACTGAACTAGAACTGAACTAGAACTGAACTAGAACTGAACTAGAACTGAACTAGAACTGAACTAGAACTGAACTAGAACTGAACTACAACTGAACTACAACTAAACTACAACTGAACTACAGCTGAACTACAACTGAACTACAACTGAACTACAATTGAACTACAACTGAACTACAACTGAATTACAACTGAACTACAACTGAACAAGAACTGAACTAAAACTGAACTAGAACTCAACTAGAACTTAACTAGAACTGAACTAGAACTGAACTACAACAGAACTAGAACTGAACGGAAAATGTTTAGCAGTTTCCCTGTCACTAGCTGTAAAATTTCCCATATCAATAGCATGGAAAAACCAAATGAAACTTTTAGCAGTATAAGAAAACTTTTGCCAAAAAAAGTACAAAATTTATTGATTTAAAACAATTTATAGCACAATTTATAGAAAAACACTTAAATTAATATTGAAAATAACAAAAAAACATAAATTGTACTCTTGATTTCTTATTTCCAGGATGGTGAACCGGTAAATACAAACGACAAGAAAACACATCGAGTGCTGTTCAAAGATGGTGCCCTGTTCTTCTATCGCACAATGCAAAGTAAAAAAGAACAAGACAGCGGTGTCTACTGGTGTGTGGCCAAAAATCATGTTGGCAAAGCTGTAAGCAGACATGCCACACTGCAAATTGCGGGTAAGTGCAAGAAAAACATTAAATGATTCTAAAATAATTAAGAAAAATAAAATAAAATGCTAAAAAAATACTTTAACACATTAACAAGTGTTGGCGAAAAATTAACACTTACTTTAAAGAAAACAACAACCACAAAATTAGACTCCAGCTATGTGTGACAAACAACTAGGCATAGTTTATCAGATACGTCACTTTTTAGTTTGTTTTTAATGTTCGAAAATAAGACTATAAATCTATCATTACGTCTATTTGTTAACTAAACATCAATTGTTGAATTTTATTTTTCTTCACGCTAAAATAATGTTCTGTTGTTTTTTTTTTTTTTGTACTTTGCTCATTCAGGGAGTTGTGCTGCAACTTTAGCGTGTCATTTAAACTATATTTTAACACGGTTTTTATTTGGATTTTTTTGTTAGAATTTTTTTATTACATGTGTTGCAAGTTGCATTTCTCTTAGGAATTGACAACTTGAACACATTTCTTCTTATGGTTTGCTTGTAATATTGTTAGAGAGTGTGTGTGTGTTAGAGAGGGAAATGCAGCAGCATTGCTTTTTCGTAATTTATTAGAATATATTTCATTTTTATGGTTTTTTGGTGTGTAAGTGTTGTAAAATTTTGATGTAAAGTGAGACTAAAATAAAATGTGTGGCACAGTGGTGATAAGAAGCAAAAAAAAAACTAATGTTCGGACATTTTATTAAATTCATATGTTTTATATTCTGAATTGTTTGAAAGTACGCCCGGTACAAAATTGACACCAAAGTGTTTATAATTTTTCATTAACATAATTTGTGAAAGTATATACACACGTATGACAACACCATGTAATGTTGACAACGTAACGTTATCAATATTGCAACAATTCGCTTACTATCGACTAAGGATTGTTGTTTGCTGACAAGATCGTGATACTAATCGTTTTAAAGGGTGTTTCTATCTGGTTTAGGGTCAAATAGGAGCTGATCATTACAAACATCGGAAATATTTTCTATGCCGAAGGGATACTTGTATATTTGTTGTTATGATTTAAGAAGCGTAAATCCGAAAGACTAATCGTATGAAGTCCAGATGGAATTATGTTTGTCAATTAGCTTTGTCTTGCGGCCTTGAGCACAAGGTTTACCTATACAGTCTATAGCCAAGACTATAGATCAGTCTATAGCCAAGACTATAGAGTCAATAGCCAAGATTATTGACAAGGCTATAGCCAAGACTATACCCAGTCTATATAGACTGGACTATAGTCCAGTCTATATTTAAGACTCTGGACTATAGTCTTGACTATAGACCAGTCTATAGCCAAGAGTTGAGACCCGTCTATAGCCTATACTATAGACCAGTCTATAGCCAGGAATATAAACCAGTCTATAGCCTATACTATAGACCAGTCTATAGCCAGGAGTATAAACCAGTCTATAGCCAGGACTATAAACCAGTCTATAGCCGAGACTATAGACCAGTCTATAGCCAGGACTATAAACCAGTCTATAGCCAGGACTATAAACCAGTCTATAGCCGAGACTATAGACCAGTCTATAGCCGAGACTATAGACCAGTCTATAGCCGAGACTATAGACCAGTCTATAGCCGAGACTATAGACCAGTCTATAGCCGAGACTATAGACCAGTCTATAGCCGAGACTATAGACCAGTCTATAGCCGAGACTATAGACCAGTCTATACCCGAGACTATAGACCAGTCTATAGCCGAGACTATAGACCAGTCTATAGCCGAGACTATAGACCAGTCTATAGCCGAGACTATAGACCAGTCTATAGCCGAGACTATAGACCAGTCTATAGCCGAGACTATAGACCAGTCTATAGCCAAGACTATAGACCAGTCTATAGCCAAGACTATAGACCAGTCTATAGCCAAGACTATAGACCAGTCTATAGCCAAGACTATAGACCAGTGTATAGCCAAGACTATTGACCGATCTATAGCCAAGACTATAGATCAGTCTATAGCCAAGACTATAGATCAGTCTATAGCCAAGACTATAGATCAGTCTATAGCCAAGACTATAGACCAGTCTATAGCCAAGAATACTGGAGAATACTGAACTACTTTGTACGGGTCCGTGAACCATAACCTATCAGCATTCTCTTGACCCTAAGTCAGGTAACGTTATTAGAAAAAAATCGGTATAAAAAAACTCTTATAATAAATTCGGACACAACGCAATAAAAAAGAAGTGCTGTAAGAAGTTTATTAAAGATAATGATCATTAAATAGTAATATTGATTGAATGGATGATGATAATGATGATTACGACTGATGTTAAAGATGTTAGTGCCAGCATATGTTTGGCTGTTTCCAATAATACCCTTACTTTATGTTTATATGACTGTCTGCTTGCCTTCATGTCTGTCCATCAGTCCCTGCCTTCATTCATCTATCTTTAAAGTGTTTTAGACTAGATTAAAGTAAAACATTTCTTGTTATATTTTTTCTTCATCTTTTTTTGTGTAGGATCACACTTATACTTAATGTTCCAATGTTGCACTTTAGTATGTTGATTTTGTGTTGCTTTTTATTCTATTTTTATTTTATTTTCACTCGTGTTGCATCTATATAGAAGAATATTTATTTTATTCATTTTATAAAGCGTGAACATCTTCTGGGGTTATTGGTGTTGTTATGATTTTTTTTCTGTACTTTTTCTTCATCTACTGATTGATAACACTGCGGGCGGTCGTTTTTTGTTGATAATACTCTTGTTTTATGGTAGTTGTTGTATTTATTTGAATATTTTGTTGAAGTTTTTTTCCCGTATTATTTAAGTTTAAGTATTGTGGATTTTATTTTTTTATTAAGTTCTTATTTAAACATTTTATTTACTTTAAAGCATTAAAGTTTTATAAAAAAGTTGTGCTAGAAGTTGTTTTTTTATTAGGAATTTTTGTTTATTTAGTAGTATGGGTGTGATTAAGAGAAAACAATTTATTATTTCCGTTGCTTTAGAAAACGAAAATTAAATTATTTCCAAGACTATTGACCGATCTATAGCCAAGACTATAGATCAGTCTATAGCCAAGACTATAGATCAGTCTATAGCCAAGACTATAGATCAGTCTATAGCCAAGACTATAGACCAGTCTATAGCCAAGAATACTGGAGAATACTGAACTACTTTGTACGGGTCCGTGAACCATAACCTATCAGCATTCTCTTGACCCTAAGTCAGGTAACGTTATTAGAAAAAAATCGGTATAAAAAAACTCTTATAATAAATTCGGACACAACGCAATAAAAAAGAAGTGCTGTAAGAAGTTTATTAAAGATAATGATCATTAAATAGTAATATTGATTGAATGGATGATGATAATGATGATTACGACTGATGTTAAAGATGTTAGTGCCAGCATATGTTTGGCTGTTTCCAATAATACCCTTACTTTATGTTTATATGACTGTCTGCTTGCCTTCATGTCTGTCCATCAGTCCCTGCCTTCATTCATCTATCTTTAAAGTGTTTTAGACTAGATTAAAGTAAAACATTTCTTGTTATATTTTTTCTTCATCTTTTTTTGTGTAGGATCACACTTATACTTAATGTTCCAATGTTGCACTTTAGTATGTTGATTTTGTGTTGCTTTTTATTCTATTTTTATTTTATTTTCACTCGTGTTGCATCTATATAGAAGAATATTTATTTTATTCATTTTATAAAGCGTGAACATCTTCTGGGGTTATTGGTGTTGTTATGATTTTTTTTCTGTACTTTTTCTTCATCTACTGATTGATAACACTGCGGGCGGTCGTTTTTTGTTGATAATACTCTTGTTTTATGGTAGTTGTTGTATTTATTTGAATATTTTGTTGAAGTTTTTTTCCCGTATTATTTAAGTTTAAGTATTGTGGATTTTATTTTTTTATTAAGTTCTTATTTAAACATTTTATTTACTTTAAAGCATTAAAGTTTTATAAAAAAGTTGTGCTAGAAGTTGTTTTTTTATTAGGAATTTTTGTTTATTTAGTAGTATGGGTGTGATTAAGAGAAAACAATTTATTATTTCCGTTGCTTTAGAAAACGAAAATTAAATTATTTTTTCAATAAATTTGAAAGTTTGTAAGTAAGGACGGGAAATTTGGAATTATATAATATTATAGAAATCGAAATAACAACTCTGAAAGAAGGCTGGAGTGTGTTCTATTTTAGTTCAGTTCTATTTCAGTTTTAGTTCAGTTCTAGTTCAGTTCTAGTTCAGTTCTAGTTCAGTTCTAGTTCAGTTCTAGTTCAGTTCTAGTTTAGTTCTAGTTCAGTTCTAGTTTAGTTCTAGTTCAGTTCTAGTTCAGTTCTAGTTCAGTTCTAGTTCAGTTCTAGTTCAGTTCTAGTTCAGTTCTAGTTCAGTTCTAGTTCAGTTCTAGTTCTAGTTCAGTTCTAGTTCAGTTGAGTTCTAGTTCAGTTGAGTTCTAGTTGAGTTGTACTCTAATAAAATCGATTCAATTCTTTTAATATTCTTCGTTATTTTCCATAAACTGTTTCTTATAGATTTTTATCTGTTAGATTATGAGTGTTAAAAACTTCTGCTGCAAAATATAGTTTTCTTTTTTCTTTTTGATTTTCTTTTAACATAAATTCAAAAAGTTTCTTTTTTTAATATTATTTTTATTTCAACAGTTTTTATAATTTATATTGACACTTTATTTTGCCATAAATTTAATGTACAATTCAATTGTTTTACTTTAAACAATGGTCTCTGGTTGTCTAACTTCTAAGGAAGTTGGAAATTTGTGTGCTTTTGTTTAAAATTTATAGTTTAACAGTTTATAAAAGAGATTTTTTTTGTTTTATTTTTGTTATAAAGGAAAAAAATGTGTTCATATTTAAAAAATATTTTTGTAAATTGTTAAAAAATTTTTAAACTGTTTTTGTTTAAAAATTTGCTAGAAAACTGAATAGTTGTATTTAATTGAACTAAATAATCATAATAGCAGAAATAAAAATAAATTAATTGATCCACTTTATATACTTATATAGATGTTTTATCATGATTTATAAATCTGAAAGAAACCTTGAGCCTTTAAGTAGTTTGTATATTTTCATAGTAAAATACTCCTATAAGTATGCTTTACAGTATAATTAACTAATATCAATATTGCTTAAAGGCCAACTAATAGAAAATAAAATTAGAAATATCTATAAACTAAGTAAATATAAATTAATTAATAGCAACACTTAAAATGTAAATAATTACTATGATTTGAAATATGAAATTAATTCTGTTTTTATAAAAAAAAATATCCTTAAATTAGACTTAACTTAAACAAAGTAATTTGAAGCGGTTAAGGGAGTCTTATTTTTCTCTAGAAGGCTTAAAAATAACCTTAAGCCTAAAAGTAAGCAGTTGTTTTAATAACAATTTAGCCTTTGTAATTAGGCAATTTTTTAACTATTTTATTTTTAATTCAAAATCACTTACTTGTTTGAAAAAATAACCTCTAATTTGTTAAGTTATATTTAGCCAAAGAATTATTTAAAGCTGCAAATTTCTCAGTAGCTGGTAGAAGAGCAAAATTTACCTAAAATAAAAGAAAATAAAATGGAATTTGTTAGTCGAATTAAAAAGAAAAATAATTATTTTATATTTTCTAAATGAGTAATACAAAAATGTTAAAAAATGCAAAACAAACCTCACAAAGTAGGCAACAGTTTTTTTTAATCGCATTTATAAGTATGCAGTAGTTTAAAGAAAATAAAACAAAGTCTATATTAAACGTTTAAGACTTATTTATAAACGTTTTCTTAATAACTGAAACAATTTTAACTTAATATCTTCAAAGCTTTTTTTGAATTTGAAAAAAAGTTATAAATACTACTACAGCCTGGAAGAAGGCAACATTATTAAAATTAATTAATGCAAATCAAAAAAGGGATTCGTTTAATAGACTTGAATACACATCACATTATAGTTCTATCGTATTGACTTTATCAAAATGATATATTTATTATCAAGACTGAAAACAATAACTGAAACTATAGACTGATGTATTATCAAGACCATATACTAATGTATTTATGTTCAAGTCTAAAGATGTGAAGACTATAAAGTGATCTTAAGACTTAAGGCTGATGTGTAGTCAAAACCATAAAGTGATCTATAGTCAAGTACATTAATAAAAGAATAATCTATAGTCGAGTCAATAAACTGATCAATAGTCTAGACTATAAATATCTATCTATATTCAATGCTCTATTCTGATCTATTGAAAAGATTATAGATATATCTTTCGTATTGATAAACTGATCGATAATAGTGACCATTAACTGAACCATAGCCAAGACTATATATTGATCTAGAGCTCTGACCAATCGTATTGCCTTTTCACTGATCTATAATCAAGACTTCATACTGATCTTTAGTCAAAGACTTTGGACTGATCTTTAGTTTAGAATATAGACTGATCTATAATCAAGACTACATAATAATCTAAAGTGAAGACTGTAGACGAATCTATAATCAAGATTACAGACTGGTCTATAGTTAAGACTTTTGCTTATTGCTATTCACTGATCTATTGTATTGGCTACAGGCTGATCTATAGTCAAAACTCTAGAGTCTAGACTGATTTATAGTCAAGACTATAGTTAGACTGATTTATAATACAGACTATACAGACTATACTAACTGCTTACAGACTGATCTTTCTTATTGGTTTTGGGCTGGTTTATACTCAAGACTGATCATTTTATTGTCTATATACTGATCTATAGTCATGACTTAATACTGATCTTTAGTCAATACTAAGTGCTGATCTATAGTGAAGATTGCCAACTGGTCTATAAACAGATCTATCTTATTATCTATATACTGATATATAACCAAAAGTACAGACTGGACCTTAATAAAGACTACAGATTGATCTATATTCAATACTGTAGAGTGATCTATAGTCAAGACTATAGAGTGATCTATAGTCAAGACTATAGAATGATCTATAGCCAAGACTATAGAGTGATCTATAGTCAAGACTATAGAGTGATCTATAGTCAAGACTATAGAGTGATCTATAGTCAAGACTATAGAGTGATCTATAGTCAAGACTATAGAGTGATTTATAGTCAAGACTATAGAGTGATCTATAGTCAAGACTATAGAGTGATCTATAGTCAAGACTATAGAGTGATCTATAGTCAAGACTATTGAGTGATCTATAGTCAAGACTATAGAGTGATCTATAGTCAAGACTATAAAGTGATCTATAGTCATGATTATAGAGTGTTCTATAGTCAAGACTATAGAGTGATCTATAGTCAAGACTATAGAGTGATCTGTAGTCAAAACTATAGAGTGATCTATAGTCAAGACTATAGAGTGATCTATAGTCAAGACTATAGAGTGATCTATCTTATTGACTGTTGTTTGATCTGACTGTAGTCAGAACTGTAGATCGATCTATAGACACGACTCAAGACTGATCTATAATCAAAACTACATACTAACATTTAAATATAACTGTAGACTGATCTTATCCAAAACCGATTTATAGTCTAAAATATTTGATTTTTAAGAAATTTGTAGATGTTTTACAGCTTGTCCTGTAAAAGTCTTAATCGTGGTTGAGTGAAAAAAATCTTGGAAAATTTTCTTTTAGTAGTAATAAAGTGTAACGAATTATTTAGTAATTCATGAACAAAATGCTGGTTCTGGGAATTGTTTTTTTATATTCTTTTAATAAAAATGTACTTAATTGTTGTTAATGCACTTAATAAATGAAAAAATGCTACTAATTCAATTTAATCTAAAAACCTAATGGAAAATATATATAACAAATGATGTTTAATGAATTTATGAGATTTTAATTATCGGTTAAAAGTCTATGAAAAATTATAGAGAAGTTTATAAAATATGATAGTTATAAAATCATAATTAAATATTTAGCTATAATAACTTTGTCCTGTTTCTATATCAACTAGAACTGCAGCATTACATGGTCATGTATTCCATAACTCTTTTGTAAAAATCTTAATGTACACAAATTGATGTGTAGGCGTAGTGGATGGTAGATTTAAAAAATTTTATTATAGAAAAAAGTTGCTTCAAAATCACATTTAAAGCGCCATTATTCAAGACTTCAACTAAATTGGTTCCCTAATTCTCAATGTCTAAATAAACATTATAGTTTCATATCTGTCTGTCCGTCTGGCTGTTTGTCTAAACACTCTTGAGAAAAATTAGCTCACATTAAATGAAATAAATTCATACATACATATGTACATCCCCTCCATTGTGACCATTTATCCAGTCATTTCATCAAGATATATCGATTGTTCTTCTATTCTTTTACACTTTCAATTGTTTTTAATTTATGAACGAGATGTTTTCTGTCATTCTGTTTGCATTTGTTATTTGTTCGGCAAATCAATCATCAATGATGGAGCAAAAAAAAAAAATCATGTTTTCAATATACAAAGAGCTAAAGCTACTTAAAATTATAGGAAGAGGAAAAAGTGAGGGTGCCAATTGATAGACAGCCAACATGATTAGGTGGACAGTTTGATTTGTTATATCACGATAGAAGACAAAAAGAGGGAGGGTAGGATGCATGGATGGACGGACGAGAGATTATCTTGTTAACAAGATATTTTTTGTAGCACAAACAATAGAAATTAAAATAAACAATAAGAGCATGTGCTACTCAAAAGTCCTTAAGAGTAATGAGAATTAACTTTTTTCCCTTAGAATAAAAGGTCGGCCATAAAGAGTAAATTTCAAATAAATAATATAACGAAATTTCCATAAAATATTACAACTAATATATTGGCCCTTTAGCCTTTTAGTTTAACTTTCCCAAGTTACTTGTTTTTATCAATAACTCAACACCTGGTGATGCCTTAGACTTTAACTACACCTGAAGAAAAGTATGTGTCAATAAATACTCCTAGTAAATATTTAACATAAGTGCATCATATATGTTTATTATAAAATATTTCTCTGTTACAAGAATTTTATTTTAATTTTATAATAAATATCAATGTTATAAAAGCCGCTGTAAATACAAAATGTTTACACACAATGTAAACATGTAAATAATGGTGTAAAACATATTTGTAATTCTACATGTTAAAAGCAAAACAAATACCTCACAGCTAAATCAATATTATTAATAACAATTAAATAATTAATAATATCAAATAGAAAGAAACTATTAAAGAGAAAATTTATTCAAGCAAACAAAGTAAAATTCAACATTACAGAATCATGTAATTTTAGAAGATTTTTATATGACACTAAACTCTAAACTGATCTAAAGGCAAGAATAGAGTCTGTTCTAAAGTTCAGTCTGCAGAATGATCTATACTTTAGAGCAGTATATGGTCAAGACTGTAGATTGATCTCCAAATAAGACTATAGACTGATCTATATACAAAACTATGAAGTGATCTAGATCAAGTGATCAAGACTGTAGAGTGATCTATAGTCAAGACTATACAGTGATTTATAGTCAAGACTATAGAGTGATCTATTGTCAAGACTATAGAGTGATCTATTGTCAAGATTATAGAGTGATCTATAGTCAAGACTATAGAGTGATCTATAGTCAAGACTATAGAGTGATCTATAGTCAAGACTATAGAGTGGTATATAGTCAAGAGTATAGAATGATCTATAGTCAAGACTTTAGAGTGATCTATAGTCAAGACTATAGAGTAATCTATAGTCAAGACTATAGAGTGGTATATAGTCAAGACTAGAGAGTGATCTATAGTCAAGACTATAGAGTGATCTATAGTCAAGACTATAGAGTGATCTATAGTCAAGACTATAGAGTGATCTATAGTCAAGACTATAGAGTGGTATATAGTCAAGACTATAGAGTGGTATATAGTCAAGAGTATAGAATGATCTATAGTCAAGACTATAGAGTAATCTATAGTCAAGACTATAGAGTGATCTATAGTCAAGACTATAGAGTGATCTATAGTCAAGACTATAGAGTGATCTATAGTCAAGACTATAGAGTGATCTCTAGTCAAGACTTTAGACTGATCTATAGTCAAGACTATTGAGTGATCTATAGTCAAGACTATTGAGTGATCTATAGTCAAGACTATAGAGTGATCTGTAGTCAAGACTATAAAGTGATCTATAGTCAAGACTATAGAGTGATCTATAGTCAAGACTATAAAGTGATCTACAGTCAAGACTATAGAGTGATCTATAGTCAAGACTATAGAGTGATCTATAGTCAAGACTATAAAGTGATCTATAGTCAAGACTATAGAGCGATCTATAGTCAAGACTATAGAGCGATCTATAGTTAAGACTATAGAGTGATAAATTTAATATTAAAATTATTTAAATTTTTATTTTCATTTCTTTAATTTCGAAAGTAAAAAAAAACTTTCTTTTCACTTAAAATAATGCCAAAGAAAAAACAACATCTGTTGTTATTTTTCTTTTCAAAATAATATTATTGTTCACTTTTGGTATAAGGCCAAATATGTAAAGTATAGAATTTCTTATATTTGAAATGAAAACAATTCTTTTCAAATATATATATTTGTCATAAGTCTTGCAATTTCATCTTGTTTTTTTGCTTTAAAAAATATCATAGAAAACAAGTATTAAAAAAACGAATAATTTAAATATGTTGTTTTTTTTTGTATTTTGTCTTTACAGTTTTGCGTGATGATTTTCGCGCCCAACCCAAGGATACACGTGTGGCTAAAGGTGAAACGGCATTGTTGGAATGTGGTCCACCCAAGGGTATACCCGAACCAACGCTCATATGGATGAAGGTATGTGTATAAAGGTGTTTTCTTATCTTTTCATTAAAAGAAAAGGTTTTTCTTATAAGTGAGATTAATATAAAGAAATATTAGGGGGAGAGAAAAATTTTTGGTTTTAAAAAGAAAAGTACTAGTTTGAAAAAAAAACTAAGGGCTCGTGAAACATAATTTCTGTGGTAGATTAACACACTTACAACAATATACATATAAAGGTTATAACTGTTCAACTGTTCAACTGTTAGCTTATTTATTTTTACATCTCTCTAGGGATACCTTCCCCCACCTCCCCCCGCTACCTGGTAATAATACATACATTACGAAAGCTTTACATTTAGTTGAAAATATTCAGTTGAACGCTAAGAAAAACAACTAAAAGTTGTGCATATATTTATTTGAAAATGTAAATGCAGCATAAATTTGATTTTATAGATTGTTTTCGTTTCAGTTTTTTCCCATTTTTTCAACATAAAACATTTGTGAAAAAAGCAAAAAAAAACAGCATGAATAAATATAAACTATTCAGCTCATGTGATGTCAGGTGTAATGAAATAACAAAAGAAAAAGGAGAATGTTTTTTCGTTTTTTTTTTAAATGGAAATGTCATGCAAAATTTATTTCAACTTAAATTCATGTTGAAGAGAAAATATGAGGAAAACATGAAGAAAATAAACAAAATTATGGAATTTTTTAATATAAATATTTTGTTAAACATTTCGTATTACACCTCACCCTAAACAGAAGGCGGAACAATATTAATTTGCGACTTTTCTTGTCAACACTGCAGACATATATTTAGTTTGATCTATAGCATAGTTTATAGCTTAGTCTAAAGTCTAGTTTATTATCTAGTCTATGGTCTAGTTTATAGTCTAATCTATAGTCTAGTCTATAGTCTAGACTATAGTCTAGTATATAGTCTAGTCTATAGTCTAGTCTATAGTCTAGTCTATAGTCTAGTCTATAGTCTAGTCTATAGTCTAG
>NC_060954.1:53631803-53636602 GCF_022045245.1 Lucilia cuprina
AGAACTGAACTAGAACTGAACTAGAACTGAACTAGAACTGAACTAGAACTGAACTAGAACTGAACTAGAACTAAACTAGAACTGAACTAGAACTGAACTTGAACTGAAGTAGAACTGCACTAGAACTGAACTAGAACTGAATTAGAACTGAATTAGAACTGAACTAGAACTGAACTAGAACTGAACTAGAACTGAACTAGAACTGAACTAGAACTAGAACTGAACTAGAACTGAACTAGAACTGAACTAGAACTGAACTAGAACTGAACTAGAACTGAACTAGAACTGAACTAGAGCTGAACTAGAATTTGATCTAGAAGTTTATAAACAAAAACTTTGTTTGTTAATTAAGTCGAAATTTCCTTTAACTTACCATGAACTGTCAGCGATGCCCTCGCACTTATTTGTCCCACATTATTGTGAGCCTCACACACATAAGTGCCCTCATCCTCGGGTATTATATTTGTGATTTCTAAACTTTTGTCATCATGCTGGATGCGAGCTCGTGACACTGGTATATTACCTTCTTCTTTTTTCCATAAAATCTTTGGTGGTGGATCACCACCCACCGAACAATGAAACGTGGCCGTTTGACCAGACAACATGGTTAGATCCTGTGGTTCTTTCATAAAATAGGGTTTAACTGGAAAATGTAAGAACAAGTTAAAGGAGATAATTAAAAATAAAATAAAGTAGATAAAGAATATTAAATGTAAAAATAGTAAGAGGAGTAATTAAAGTTTTAAGAAATTAATAAAGTTTCAGTTTTTATTTCATGATGCTAAAACTAAAACTACTTAAACCCTCATTTAGTAGAAAAAAAGGAAAAAAAATAAATAAAATTAAAACTAAAGTATGACACTTGAAATTTTAATAAAGTATGACATTTTTTTATGCTTTTTTAAAGGGGAGACAAATATGATGATGCTTAAGTTTGAACAGTTTTTTGCTGCAACTGGATTCAAATACTCTTTGAAATAGAAGTGTATTGCTAAAACTTAAATGAGTTTTTCCAAGTTCAAAACTTGCTGACCATTGTTTGTTAACAAAAAAAGTTTTCTTTTATGAATTCAAAAATTTTATCCATTTAAAAAAGGGGAGTTTCTTTTTTTCATGTGTTTTTCTTCTTTTATTTAAACAACTTGAAAACAATTAATTAAATACTGGACAAAAGCATATTGTAAGCATTTCACTAACATTCTCATTTTCTTTTAGATTTTCTTTTTCAAATTGTAGTTTTATTTATTGCTGTTTTATCGGATTTTATATTCATTAGATATGTTTTTCTGTTTTTGTGATTTAAATACCCTGCATGCGAAATATGTTTAAATCATGAATTTTATTGGTCTTGTTTTATTTTCTTCCTCCATTTATTTAAATTAGTTAGTTTTATGTTTCTATTCTTTTGCTTTTTTTCCCCACCTAAAAATTCTCCTTACTCCACACCCCATGGAGTTTTCATGGTTATATTTACTAGATTTTTCTATCACATGATAAAATATGTTGTTACTTGCTTTTTCCACAATATAAGAAAAAGGCTCCTTTTTTTATTTTAACAAATAAATAATTTTAAAAAAAATTGTATTTTTTTGTGTATTTATTTGATATTTTCCGATGGCGCCAAACTTTCTACTCTTCAGCTGACACATAGCACATTGAAAACTGTGATTTGTTTAAACAAAAACCATAGAAAACAGTGGGACTTTTGTAGAAAGTAAACAATTTATAAGAGTCAAGCAGCTGTGACTGTTTTTTCGAAAGAACATTAAGAAATTATGTGAATAATCCCACTCAATAGTTCTCAATATATACTAGTTCTATTATAGAGTAGGTTATAGTCTTAACAAGATATCTGTCTATAGTCTGGACTATAAACTTGACTATAGATTATTAACTGATCTATAGTCAAGTCTTGACTACAGATTAAAGAATAGCCTTGACTGTAGATTAGTCTATAGCCATGACCGTAGATTAATCTATAGTCTTGACCGTAGATTAATCGATAGTCTTGACTGTAGATTAATCTATAGTCTTGCCTGTAGATTAATCTATAGTCTTAACTATAGATTAGTGTATAGTCTTGACTATTGATTAATCTATAGTCTTGACTACAGATTATTCTATAGTCTTGACTATAGATTATTCTATAGTCTTGATTATAGTCTTGACTATAGATTATTCTATAGTCTTGATTATAGTCTTGACTATAGATTATTCTATAGTCTTGACTATAGTCTTGACTAAAGATTAGTGTATAAATTTGTCTATAGATTAGTCTATAGTCTTAACTATGGATTAGTCTATAGTTTTGACTATAGATTAGTCTATGGTTTTGGCTATACATTAGTCTATAGCCTTGACTACAGATGAGTCTATAGTTCTATAGTCCTGACTGTACATTAGTCAATACTTTTGATTATAGATTAGTAAATAGATTTGACTATAGAGTAGTCTATAATCTTGACTATAGTTTAGTCTATTGTCTTGACTATAGATTAGTCTATAGTCTAGACTATAGATTAATCTGTATTCTTAACTATAGATTAGTCCATAGTCTTGACTATAGATTAGTCTATAGTCTTAACTATAGATTAGTGCACAGTCTTGACTGTAGATTAGTCTATAGTCTTGACTATAGTTTAGTGTATAGTCTTGACTATAGATTAGTATATAGTATTGACTATAGATTAGTTTATAGCCTTGACCATAGATTAGTCCATAGCCTTGACTGTAAATTAGTCTATAGTCTTGGCTATAGATTAGTCTATAGTCTTGACTGTAGATTAGTCTATAGTCTTGACTATAGATTAATCTATAGTCTTGACTACAGATTAGTCTATAGTTTTGACTATAGATTAGTCTATAGTTTTGACTATAGATTAGCCTATAGTGCTGACTATTGATTAATCTATAGTCTTGACTATAGATTAGTCTATAATTTTGAGTGCAGATTAGTCTAAAGTCAAGACTATAGATTGGTTATAGTCAACACTATAGATTGGTCTATAGTCAAGACTATAGATTGGTCTATAGTCAAGACTATAGAATAGTCTATAGTCAAGACTAATGATTAGTTTATAGTCTTGACTATAGCTTAGTCTATAGTCTTGATTATAGCTTAGTCTATAGTCTTGACCATAGTTTAGTCTATAGTCTTGTCTATAGCTTAGTCTATAGTCTTGACTATAGCTTAGTCTATAGTATGTAGACTTGACTGACGATTAGTCTTTAGTTTTGACTATAGATAAGCCTATAGTCTTGACTATAGATTAGCCTATAGTCTTGACTACAGATTAGTCTATATTGCTGACTATGGATTAGTCTATAGTCTTGACTTCCCATTTCTGATTTCCTTTATTTTTCTAACATTATTTTTTAAAGTTTAAAATATGTCGTGAAAAATCCTGCTGAGCTGTTGCTTGTCTTCTTTGAGTTTTTTTCTGCTTCTCATGTTTCCGCTATATTTTATTTCTTAATGTTTTAATCTAAAGTTTTATTCATTCAATAAGTTAAAGGAAAAAAATGCAATTCTCTTAAATACAAGCCAACAACCTCTTAAAAGTGTTAAAGTTTTACTAGCATTTACCAAAAAGAAAGCAATAAAGGAAATTTATTTTTAAAGAAGATTTTAGTATACAATTAATAAAAATGTGCAAGAGTATCTTGGAATTAACTTTTTAAAGATTTGAAACTAGATTTTTAAAGTTTAATAAAATTTCTATTGTATAACCTTGTAAATAAACACTCACTGGTCTTGTTAGAAACTCAAAATAATTATGTCATCTAAATTCTATTAAGACTTTGATAAACTAAACTACTAATATCTAACAATCTTTATATCTGCCAAGTACTTACTACATACGTACATACTTCTTCCTTAGGCCAACATAAACACTTACATCATGTTTCAAATATATATAAAACAAACACCAACAAAATCTCTATTGGAAAAGATAAATATCTTAGCAAAATGATTTCGTAGTAAAACAACACATACAGATAATCACCCATCCAGCTTAAGGCCTCATTTTCACTAAGCAACTCACGTATAGATATTTCCTAAGAAATCTTCTACATACTTCACTTTTATATTTAATTTCAAACGAATACTCTCTAATGCTCTGCTGCGTAGGTAACCCAACAACCATTTATGATAGAGCAGAAAAAAATTTAGATAATTTTTAAAATCCTTCATCAGTTCAAATAATTGTAGAGAGTATAATTCCATCGAAGAAATTTGAAACGCAAATATGTATATGTTTGTGTTCGTTGGGTTAGTTAACTTATACATATGTGTATGTGTACTAGTAATTTAAACACTTACCTTGAACAATTAGTTTAGCATAACTGGACTCACGAGTGCCAACAATATTCTGAGCGATACACTTGTAGTTGCCCTCGTCAATTGGTTCGACATTGCTTATCAATAAATTACCACCATCAACAATGCGTATACGTGATGTGGTTCCATAAGATTTCGTTTTTAAATCATCTAAAGGAACACCATCCTGTAGGGAAGGGAAAATAAGAAAAGATGGTAAAGTGGGAGTAATAAAATGAAAGAATTGTAATGAATTGTAATGTTAAGAAATGAATATAAATAAGAGAAAATAGTTAAAGAAATTTTTTCGGAAGGAAAGAGATAATGTACACCATTTCCAATGGTGAAATTCAATTCGAAATATCTAAAGTAGACTAGACTATAGACTAGACTATAAACTAGACTATAGACTAGACTATAGACTAGACTATAGACTAGACTATAGACAAGACTATAGACTAGACTATAGACTAGACTA
>NC_060954.1:53636702-53640337 GCF_022045245.1 Lucilia cuprina
GAACTAGAACTGAACTAGAACTGAACTAGAACTGAACTAGAACTGAACTAGAACTGAACTAGAACTAAACTAGAACTAAACTAGAACTGAACTAGAACTGAACTAGAAGTGAACTAGAACTGAACTAGAACTGAACTAGAACTGAACTAGATCTGAACTAGAACTGAACTAGAACTGAACTAGAATTGAACTAGAACTGAACTATAACTGAACTAGAACTAAACTAGAACTAAACTAGAACTAAACTAGAACTAAACTAGAACTTAACTATAACTGAACTATAACTGAACTAGAACTGAACTAGAACTGAACTAGAAGTGAACTAGAACTGAACTAGAACTGAACTAGAACTGTACTTACTACAAGTGAACTTTATAGGAACTGTAAATAATTTTGTGTCACAAACATTTGTCTATACATATAATGCCCTACCCTCTATAGCGGATCTGAGTAGAAAAAGCATTACAACAAGAAGTAGAGCAAGTTTATATAAAAAATTAATGACTCGATTTTTTTTTTTTTTGTTTCCAGTGGCACTTCATTTACATACTGTGTACGTATGTTTACTGTAACATGATGGCAGCCAGGCAGTCATGCAGCCGTCAGTTTCAAATATTGACAGAAACGGTTTTGTGGGCATTTTTTGTTAAAAATTATTTTAATTTTAAAAAAATTATTTTTTTACTCTTTCGCTAGTCTGTCCAATTGAAAGCAGTAAAAAAAAAACATTTGTATCAAATGATAATAATGAATTGTAATGACATTTTGATATAATATTATTTGTTTGATTTCAGTAGCACACGTTTGCATATAAGAATATTTTTTTTCTTTTGGTTTATTGGATGCCATTTGAATTGTAATTAACATTTATATAAAATCAAATAAATTATATTTGCTATAAAAATATTTCTATATGAAATAAATTTGCAGTAAGTGAGGAAAGCAGATAAATGGAAGGAAATAGGAAACCAATATTTACGCATGATAAATGGCTTCCATGTGTGTAAATTACATGAGAATTATATAAAAACTTAATTGCTTTAGAAAAAATCAGTTCATTTTTAAATTAAATAAATAAAGAGTTTATATAGAGTTCATAAATATCTTTAAAATTTTAAGAATTTTTGAATTTTTGTTTTGCCTAAAATAACATTTCTTTTTAACATTACTTTCTTTTTTCCTATCCCATATTTTGCCTCCTTTGCTTGTTAAATAATTTGTGTTCATTTTATTACATTTGGCCTGAATAAACTGATATGTTTATTATGTATATGTATATTTTCTTACATTAAAATACAAACAAAATATTTCAAAATTAACTTAATTAATATTCCAAAACATGCTTCTCACTGCCTCCATTTAAATTAGTACGTTTACATAGCCACACACTCGAGTAAATACTTGAGAATGTTGAAAACTTATTTAAAAAAATTTTGTTCAATAACTCTTGAATATATTTTCTTTAAGATTTTTTAACATAAATAAAAGACAAAGCATTTTCGGTTTAAAAATTGGATAATAAAATGTTAAACATACACTTCAAGAAAGGAATCCCAATCCAAAGATCAGTTTTCTTAAAAACTAATTAATTATTGATTTTTGTTTCAGATTTACTCTATAAACTTAAACGGTGAAATCTTAAGAGAACTGAACTAGAACTGATCTATAACTAAACTAGAGCTAAAGTAGAACTGAACTAGAATTGAACTAAAACAGAACAAGAACTGAACTAGAACTGAACTAGAATTGAACTAGAACTAAACGAGAACAGAACTAGAACTGAACTAGAACTGAACTAGAACTGAACTAGAACTGAACTAGAACTGAACTAGAACTGAACTAGAACTGAACTAGAACTGAACTAGAACTGAACTAGAACTGAACTAGAACTGAACTAGAACTAGAACTGAACTAGAACTGAACTAGAACTAGAACTAGAACTGAACTAGAATTGAACTAGAACTAAACTAGAACTGAACTAGAACTAGAACTGAACTAGAAGTGAACTACGAGTCCTAAATGAAACATAATTTTAAAACAAAATGTTTTCTTTGAAAATGTTTATTTTTAAAATCCATTTGAAAGAGATCTTTATATATATTTTGTTAAACATAATACTTTAATTATAAATGTACGCCGAAAGTTTTTCCCAGAAACAACCCACACAATAATAAAACTCTTAAACATAAAAATTATGAGTAAACAATTAAATTTTGGTGTTACAACGTTTTGTTCCTTCAAATAACAAACTCAAACACAAGAAAAAATATATAATAATAAAAAAATACATAATTTTATGTATTTTAACTTTAATTAGTTGTTATGTACAAAACACACAGCACGCAGTTAAAAACGCATAAAACCGAAAGGATTTATGGGTAATTAAAATTTGAACAAAACGAAAATGAAATTAAATAATTTCAACTAAAACAAAAAATGTATAAAAAACGAAAAAATAAACAACTTACCGTTAGGGTAGCCGACCAAGAGGTTTCACCACTTTCCGAAGAAGCCGTACAGGTATACAAGGCAGAGTCACTTAATTGTAAATCTAAAAGTTTAATTGAAATTTAAAACAGAGAAACGAAACAATATTAATTAAAACAAAATTTCCTTTAACATTTGAACAAAATTTTCAATATGAAAATTTAAATTATGTACATTTTCACTTACCATCTATTCGTAAAGAACCGCCCTGTACAATGGTATAACGATTACCACTCTGTAATGTTGTGCCATCTCTATACCATTTGACACGAGGTGTAGGATGGCCAGAAGCACGACAGGGTAACATGGCAACGCTGCCTTTTGGCAAGGTCTGGTTCGAAGGACCAATTTGTATAATGGGCGGGGGTGTATCATCGACTGACGTTACCTATGACAACAATTGATGTTTTATGTATGAGTTTTTTTTAATAACAAGAATCTTAACTACTACATGATACAAGGGATGACATTACAAATATGAACAATTTTTAATTTCTCTTACACAACACACATTTGACATTTGAAAATGAGTAGAAGAAATATGTAATATTTACCTGTAAAAATGCTCGTATTGTTGTCGAGTCAACAACACTAAAGGCTGAGCACACATAGTAACCGGCATCATCTTTTTGCACACCATTAATTTGCAATGTTCCCTCGACCGTGACATGTAAATGACCATACGAGTTGTTGGGAAACATCAAAGTACTTGAGCCTTCTTTTGTCCAGAATACCGAAGGTGGTGGATTGCCATCGGCAACACAGGGAAATTGCGCAACACCATTTAGACCAATTTTTCTATCTTGTGGCTTGACTACGAAAGTGGGTGGTGCTGAAAATAGAAAGAATAGAAAGATTTTAGATGATAATGCTATGGTATTGCTGTAATTTTTAATCTTTCATGTTTAATTTAAACTTGAGCATATAAAGGACTAAATGGAAATGTATAGAATAAGTCCAAGAAATATTTGGAATTAGCACTTAACTTGAACAAATGAACTTGAAATGAACCAAAACTGAACTAGATTTGAATTAGAATGGAACTAGAACTAAACTAGAACTGAACAAGAACTGAACTAGAACTGAACTAGAACTGAACTAGAACTGAACTAGAACTGAACTAGAACTGAACTAGAACTGAACTAGAA
>NC_060954.1:53640437-53650891 GCF_022045245.1 Lucilia cuprina
GTTCTAGTTCAGTTCTAGTTCAGTTCTAGTTCAGTTTTAGTTCAGTTCTAGTTCAGTTCTAGTTCAGTTCTAGTTCAGTTCTAGTTCAGTTCTAGTTCAATTCTAGTTTATTTTTAGATCAGTTCGTTATCAGGAGTAGGGTATCATATGTAAGGTTATGCTATTCATACTTTTTTCCTCTTAATGCATCAGGAAAAAATATATATATGTACAGTTTTTTGCTCTCCTTCTTTAGTTTTGTGGCTTTCAGCCAGGGTTGGTTGCAATCATGACCATAACAACAACTACACATCAGATTGACTTTTTATAGAAATCTGAAAAAAAATCAAGTCAGCATAAAATGTAACGTATAGGCAATTTGTAAACACACTTACCCAACAAACATTTTATTGAGAACATATTCATTTGCAATTTTTTCTTTATGTTTCGTGTTCTAGTTGGCAGTCTTTCCTTAATAGATTTTTACTTTTAGTGCTTCCTGTGGGTAAATTGTTCATGAGGTTTCATGGCCTTTACCTCATTGCAAAAAATTGTACACTTGCCGACATCAAATTGTACCAACCAAGTATTTAAACAAAAATATTTGTTTTAGTTCACAAACACATACAAACATATAAATCCTTTTTTTCTTTTTAACTGCATTGATGTCGAAACATCAATCATATTTTTTTGTGTTCAATTTGTAATGATTTTTCTTTAGGACTCTAAAGGATAAATAATTAGTTGTAAGGCCGCAAGGATGTGACGAACAATTTGTGAATTTGCAAAATTCAAAATTAGTTCAAAAATTAAAAAAAAATGTTTTTTTTTTCTATTAAAAGAACATTTTGAAATATAATTAAACACATCTCTGATAATGGAAATTATGATATGATTTTAAAATAAGTTTGTCCTCTGATATAAAGAAAAAATTTCATATCATAAACTCTAAAGATATTCTGCTTTAATTAACATCATTTTTGTTTTATTTTGTTGTTTTCAATTTTGTTTTTATTGTTTTTGTTTTTTTTTTTTTTTGGTAGAAAATTTACATATAAATGACCATAAACTTAATTTAAATTAAGTGACATGCCAAAACTGTCAATCACAATTAATGTAAATGTTTCCCATAAAATACGAACATGAAAACAAGACAAGACCTTTTCTTTTGCTCTTTTTCTCATTATCAAACATGCAACCATTATTAAATACAATTTTTGTTTTATAACTCTCTTTTTTTTGTTTAATAAACATTTATGTTATTTTTCCTAGAATTCAAATACTTCAGGTTATAAATTGTTTTTAAAATTTTTGTAAAATTACGTTTTTTTCTCTTCCTCTTCTCTGTGCAGGTGGAAAAAAGCAGTTCATCAATATTACATCGTTCAGCAGATCCCAGTACATATCCAGCACCACCCGGTACCCCAAAAGCTGTAAATGTTACACAAAATTCAATTGCATTGAGATGGTCGAGAAGTCAAGAGAAGCCACAGGCAACAAGTCCAATTATTGGGTAAGTTTTAGTTTTTTTTTTTTTTTGGTTGAGATTTTGTTACAACCTTTTGCATGTAACAATAGTAAGTGGTTAGAAAGAGAGAGAGACAGAATAAAAGAAATTCTTTCATTTATATGTTTTTTTTTAGATCTTAGTAGTTGTTCAATTTGTTTACTTAATGAAACTTTTTGGTTTTTTTGTTGATATAAAAGCAGCAAAAGGGAAAAAATTCCATTAGTCAACATTGATATAAGCGCTTCAGTAGATAAATTAAAAACAATTTTAAAGCAAATATTTGTTAACATTTTTGCTTTTTTTAAACGGAAGGAAATAGAAAATATCTACGACGAAATTATTAGGAAAATGCCAAAAAATTCATAAATTTGAAATTTAACTTAGAGACATTTAAAAGACGAAACAATTTTACCAAAAAAAAAAGTTCAGTTCTAGTTCATCTCTAGTTTAGTTATAGTTTAGTTCTAGTTCAGTTCTAGTTCAGTTCTAGTTCAGTTCTAGTTCAGTTCTAGTTCAGTTCAATTCAGTTCTAGTTCAGTTCTAGTTCTAGTTCAGTTCTAGTTCAGTTCTAGTTCAGTTCTAGTTCAGTTCTAGTTCAGTTCTAGTTCAGTTCTAGTTCAGTTCTAGTTCAGTTCTAGTTCAGTTCTAGTTCGGTTCTAGTTCAGTTCTAGTTCAGTTCTAGTTCAGTTCTAGTTCAGTTCTAGTTCAGTTCTTGTTCAGTTCTAGTTCAGTCCACTAACATTTTTAAATTGTATGACCTTTTTTCCGCTGTGAAGCGTTTTTTTTTTTTTTCTTTACATGCTTCACTGCATACAGTTTTCCAAATCAATGAGTTTTTCTGCAGCGCACCAAACAAACGATTGTTATGCATATAAAAATAATTTCTATATTTCAACAGAAATATCATAAATATTGATAGAGATTTTGTTTAAATAAATGTCCTCCATGTATGGTTTGTTTTTTGTTGCTTACGGCAGGTGTTTATTTTAAAAATATATCTTTTAATATTCGTTTAAACTTACCTTGCCACTTAATACTTCACGTGCTTCAGAGATTTCACTGGGTGGCACGGTACCCGATTCAGAGCCCAAAGTCTTGATGACATTCGATAAACCTGAGGGCACTGATAAACCATGAGAGTTTTCAGCACGCACCAAAAATACATAAGAAGTAGCGGGTTTTAAGCCGGATATCTAAAATAATAAAAATAAATTTTTCAGAAACAGTTGTTTTTTTTTAAATAGAGTTTGTGTTATAAAGTTTTTTATTAAAGAGTTTGATATTTTCGAGGATTTTCAATATTTACCGTTATTTGTTGATCGGGCACCCGATGAGCAGCTATAACCCAACCAGTTTGTAAATCTGAACTAAAATATTCCACGGTATAGCTGTAAAAAAAATGTTGTCCTTAGTTATTTATTCAAAATTATGTTAATAAGTAGAAAATTTATTTTTTTGCTTAAAAATTTCATAAATAGCCTTTTAAAGCTTAATTAAGCAAAAAAGTAAAAAAAACACTATTTCTTTCTTGTAAACTTTCATTTCGGTCTAACTTTCAAAGCTAACCTCAACAATAGCGTTTCTTTAACTTCAAAAACTAAAACTGTATTTCAACTTTTTTTTTTTTTGCTTTTATTATTTTTTCATTATGCTAATTTGGCCGTTAATCTTGTGTTAAAAATCGCCAAATATAATAAAAGCACAATACATGCAAACTTTAAACAATCTAAAGGAAAAAAGGTGCCACTAGACTACAACACCCGAAAAAAATTCTACAAAAAAAAACTTTAGATACCAAAATTAAATACAACTTTAGCAGGCTATACGCTTTTTCATTTGTGCCACAAAATGTGGCTTGGCTTACAATAGGAAGCTGCATGTTAAATTTCATTTTTCCTTACTGTATCTAATACATTACTAGTTTTTAATGTCTAGTTTAGTGCGCCAGTATTAAGCATGTGGCTAAAGTCACAAAAACATACCATGAAATTTCATTGTTGGTCTTTGCAAAAAATAAAATCTTTTTCAACATTTTTCTCCATTTTTTTTTTTTGTTAAAAGAAAAAAAATTGCGTAAAATAATGGGATTTTTGGGGAAAAGCAAAGCACAATGGTCCGGAGTGAGCCATATATAATGCACTACAACATTGCTCAAACAAAACATATATAAAAATCGAATTTTAAAGTAAACTTATAATAATTCTATTTATTCATCATTTAATATTAATCATACGCTCTGTAGTATTGTGTTAAGAACTTTAGGAAAAAAATTTGTACAACTAAATAAATAGAAAATCAAAACTTAAGCCAAGCATCACAATCTTTGCAGCTGTTGTACAAAATTTCTTTTTTCCATTTTAACTTTGCTTTTTTAACATTTACTTAAAGCATTCTCCATAAAAAATAAAAAATCTTGACCAAAAAAAAAATTTCCCCAAAGCAGATGTAAAATATCTAATTGTGTATCAATGTAACAATGCCAACGACAGACAATACAAGCGCAACATTTTTAAACAGGCCACGCCAAACAACAGCACAAAAAAAAAAAAAACAAAACATATCATAACAAAGTTAGTAGATACTGCAATATCATGGCAACAGCAAAATGCTGCAAACAATTCTAAAAATGTTTAAACCAGGCCATAGACATATTAAACAGTTAAATGGTATTGACTGACCACAAAACCAACAAAAGTTTTATAATGGCTGTGAAAATAGCGAACTATGAAAACAATGGTCAATATTTGTGAATTGAGTGTGTGTTTGGTTTTGGGCGCTCTTAAAAGGAAAATAAAATGAAATGGAATTTAAATAGGGAAAATTATATTTGTTGGCTAAAGTTGCTATTTAAACTGTGTGCACTGTGGGGAGTATGTTTAAATGATGTAAATTAACTAGTTCTGCATTAGAACTGAATTAGAACTGAACTAGAACTGAACTAGAATTGAACTAGAACTGAACTAGAACTGAACTAGAACTGAACTAGAACTGAACTAGAACTGAACTAGAACTGAACTAGAACTGAACTAGAACTGAACTAGAACTGAACTAGAACTGAACCAGAACTGAACCAGAACTGAACTTAAACCGAACTAGAACGGAAATGGAACTAAACTAGATCCTTAATTTTGAACTCGTACCGTTTACAGAGCTACACTACGTATGATTAATATTAATTCTGATTACTTTTGAGAAAATCATTGTTTTTAGATGATTTTTTTTTTATAAAATTTAAACTCAAAATGTTCTTAACAATTTGAATTAGTTTTTATTTAAAATTATAACGTTTGCAATCAGGTCTAAACTAAATATTTGCTTAATTTTTGTAATAATATTTTTCCTTTGATACTTTTTGTTTGCCACCAACTGTTGTAGGGAAAACATTTGTTCTTTTTTCTATAGCGAATGTACATTTATTGCAAATTTTTTACCTTGGCTCTTCTCCCAAAGGTGACATACATTTTGTTGTTGATTTTTGGGTAATTTATAATAAATATTTCAATTTATTTATATATTTCTTTTGGCTTAGCAAAATATTTATAATTTTAATAAAATAAAAACAATATAAGTTCAAATAGAACAAAAAATACCTTAGAGGTATAAGCATTTCTGTGCTAATTGGTATTTATTTAAGGTTATTTAAAGAGTTTTTAATAGAAATTGAATTTTTTAGGTAACGGTCAATATAAATTTAATATAAATTTTTTCTCTTCAATATTTCAATTGCTTGGCAATACATATTGTTTAAAAACAGTTGCCTTTTTTAACGTTTTTTTTTTTTTTTTCATTTCACATTTCCAATTCCCTGCACCTGAGTCAATATTAACTCGCCTTATATAGAACCAAAAAAAAGGACATGTGCGAGTTTTTCACACACTGTTCCCAGTACAAAACTAAGAGGAAAAAAAAGAAATGATTGTGTTAATAAAACATTTTTTTGTTTAAAAAATGTGCACCAGGGCAACAATTGACCCAATTTTTTGTTTTTTTCACCATCGCATACATATCGTCGAAAAACAAACAGCAAATAAACAAACAAAGCCAAAACTTTAAAGAAAATATGCGTTACTCGTAAAAGTAGAAAATGGTATTTTTTGTGATTTATAGTATAGGAACAGGAATAAAGAAAAAAATCTCTTTAGTGCAAAAATTTATGGTTAATAGCAAGGAAATATTTCATAAAGCCGTAAGCAATTAAATAGTAATAGAGAAAATAAATGGCTTATTGAAACAAATAGAGGAAAATGTGGATAGAGAAATTTCATTAAAATAGAGCCAGTAGAAAAAATATATTAACCCTTTGAAGGCCACAATATAAATGAGTTAAGAGCTAATGTTATCATATTCGTAGTTTTTTTCTAAAAAAAAAACCGTTTTTAAAAATGAAAAAAATTTTCATAATTTTATAGGCGGTCTTCAAGGGGTTAAATTTTTGTTAAAAACCTTAAAGTTTTCCACTAGTTAACTACCTCAAGAAAAGCTCAATATATCCTCTTAGATTCACAGAAAATTCATTAAAATTGTTTAAAAATTTCCAAAGTTATAAGCAATTTTCCTTCCCAACCCCCTACTAGGCCCACTAAACGTATGATTAATATTATTTCCTATATATTTTGGAATTTTCTTAAAATTTCTCTATTTCTTAAGAAAAAATTTCCAATATTATTAATAAATATTATAGACCATTAGTTAAGCTATTATTTAAGGCTCATTGAATATTTCTAACATTAAGTTTAGAAGTCTGAGTTAAAGGTTTATAGTAAAAACAAAAATGTTGATATTTTATTACAACTTAAATAAATCCTAAAAATTATTATCCTTTTGTAAGCTTTTTTGGGATAATTTTTCTTAATAGGAAATTTTTTAAATTGTTATTATTTCCTTAAGCTGTTATATTTATCCTTGCAAAGTAATAAGTATATAGAAATGTTGCGAAAAAAAACTAAAGAAAACTTTTACTTTTTAGCCCAAAAAAAAAAAAATAATAATAAAAATAAATAAAGGAAAAAAGAAAAATAGCAAATCGTTTGGAAAACTAGGAAATCTTTAAAAGAGGAATTGATTGTTTCTTTTTTTGCCAATAATTTTATGAGCAAGAATATACATATTTACACTAAGGTTTATAATGAAAGGTATAGTTTAAGAAGTTTTCAACAAAAAGCCGATTCAAATAAACCTTAAGCCTTCTAAAGCTATCTTTACTTATCACTATACGAGTGCTGTCCTTTCGTAAACACGAAGTTCGTTACAAATCCACTTTATATTACATAGTTCCTTTTAAATGCAATTTAAAAACAACCAGTACGTATGATTAATATTAATTCTGATCAAGTTTAAATATATTTAATTTTTTACATAATTTTAATGAATTTAATACATTAATAAACGGCATTGAAGTAAAATAATATTGTATCTATCTAACTAACTAACTAACTATCTATCTATCTATCTATCTATCTATCTATCTATCTATCTATCTATCTATCTATCTATCTATCTATCTATCTATCTATCTATCTATCTATCTATCTATCTATCTATCTATCTATCTTTCTATCTATCTATCTATCTATCTATCTATCTATCTATCTATCTATCTATCTATCTATCTATCTATCTATCTAGATTTGGTTTAACAAGTTTCACAATAACTTCCAGCTTAAACATATTTAACAAAGTGTAAATTTTTATATTTATAGCCATAAAAGCATAGCTCTACTTGAATAGATATAAATAACTCTACCAAATGTAGAAAAAAAAACAAAAAAAATTGGGTTTGAACTAAAGAAAAGAAACAAAATTGGTAAAATAAAAAAAATTGGAAATACAACAAAATTTTATTTACAAATATATTAGAAAAAAAACATGATTTAAGGATAAATGCTTAAGGCACTTGAATAAAAGTGTTTTTTTTCTAAATCTTAAAAAACACACACACTTTCATAACCCAGTAATAAGGGATGAGTGTTGAACTGATACTAAGTGCTAATATCAATCATGGTTAATGCAGTAAGTAAGGCATATAAATACGGTTCAAATTTGGAATTACATAGAAATAAACACATATATGTTTTGTAAATTCCTAATAATAAATAAGCCAAAATGCAAATATAGTCTATAGAGCAAAAATCTATATTTTTGTGTAGAACACATACCTAGCAGTGTAAATAAAAACAAGCCAATATCCAAGTAAGGTAGAGATCTATGTAATCTTTTGAATGCCACCCTAAACTGCAGGGTAGATAATTCTGCTTCTCACATTCACACACACACACACACATGTTTTCCTTTCCTGGTGTATGTGTAAAAGTATTTTAAGGTGTTGTTATGCACATTTATTTTCATATTGCTCAATTTATAAAATTATTCACACAATAAATTGTCGATTTATTCAAGTTTCTTTTCTTCTTTATTCATATATACTTTTGCTTAGCATACTTTTAGGTGTCTAGTTTATTTTCCTTCTTTTTATGAAATACAATATTTCTCTTTTATTTATCCTTATTTTCTTAAGAAAATTTGCAAGAAAAAAAATATTTCTCTAAGAGTGTGTATGATATATGACCTACTATAACATTAATATGGGTGTTTTTTTGTATTATAAAAAATAAATTTCTTTAAGGGGATAAAAAGAAGTATAAGCCTAATGTGTTTTTTGTGATAGTGTTGGAAAAAAATATAAATGTTATAACCACATAAAAACTTTATTAATTATAAGGTATAGAGTTATTTGATTAAAAAGTTGTAGGTAGGTTAGCGATTAGTGTTCTAGTATGGTAGACCGACGGTGGTGGATTCGATTCCTAGCTGAGGCAATGTTGAAGGAGCGCTCAACAGACCAGATAGCGGGCAAGATGTATTTCTTGGGATTTAATGAACTTTAGTAAACGTTGCAGATAGAAAGATAGATAGATAGATAGATAGATAGATAGATAGATAGATAGATAGATAGATAGATAGATAGATAGATAGATAGATAGATAGATAGATAGATAGATAGATAGATAGATAGATAGATAGATAGATAGATAGATAGATAGATATATAGATAGATAGATAGATAGATAGATAGATAGATAGATAGATAGATAGATAGATAGATAGATAGATAGATAGATAGATATACACAAACTTTTCCATAATCTTTCGGATTTCACAAACAAACGTCCCATATGTTACAAACTAAACGACAAAATCAATACACGTAAACCAATACCTGATGCTGGTATCTATAAAAACTTTTTAACGACACAGTAAACTACACAAATCGCCTTATATGTAGAACAACACTAAAATGCTTTAAACAACAAACAACCTGCAGTTAAAAGCAACTAGAAAGAGCGAGAAAGCGATAGAAAATATTAACCTGGATATGAGTTGCAAATAGAAACGGAAGTGGCTGCATTTAGTTACACACACATATTTGCATATATGCATGTATTTATATGAAAATTATGCGCAAATAAACTTTTATGTAAAATTTTAATTGGCATAAAACTGTCGTTGTAAACTAGAAGTTAAACGAGATTGAAAATAATTAAACATAAAAAATTGTAGCATAGATTTAGGATGGTGAAAAAAAGTTTCGTGAAATATATGTAAATGGTCCTGCGAACCTTAAGTTGAAAAAGTGTAAATTGAAAATGAATAAATCGACTTTATCATACTGATAAATAAGTCGTAAGCGATGTATTAAGTCATTATTAAAGTTAAAACCAGCTAGGCTTGTTGGTAGAATTGTCAGTTAAAGGCAAGAGTAAATTCTAACGTAAGAAGTTGAGAGGAATAACTGTTTGATTTTTAAATAAGTAAACCAAATAAAAATATTAACTTACTTTATCACATA
Source organism: Lucilia cuprina (assembly GCF_022045245.1). Taxonomy (NCBI): domain Eukaryota; kingdom Metazoa; phylum Arthropoda; class Insecta; order Diptera; family Calliphoridae; genus Lucilia; species Lucilia cuprina. Next base: position 53,649,773 of record NC_060954.1, read on the forward strand.
CTCTGACTAACCTAATCCCAACTTCTTTTCATTTCAGTACCCTCAGCACCTCCCGATAACATACAAATTGGCATGTATAACCTAACAGCTGGTTGGGTACGATGGTCGTCACCACCACCCCAACATCATAATGGCAATCTCTTGGGCTATAAAATTGAGGTAAGTCACGTCACCATCTCAAAAAAAGGCGCTGCCATATAAATTTGCTGAAATGGTTTTTAGTTGCCGGAATAATATATGAATTTTAAAATTTCTCTAAAACATAATTGTTTTCTCTTTCACCCAAACAGGTAACGGCTGGTAATACCATGAAAGTATTAGCAAATATGACTTTGAATTCTACCACAACATCGGTACTGTTAAATAATTTAACAACTGGCGCTACTTACAATGTACGTCTTAATTCGTTTACCAAGGCCGGGGAGGGACCCTACTCACAGCCGGTAAGTACAACGATTAAAGAAAAACCAATTAAATTGTTATTTAACACAATAACATATTGATTTAATTATTAATTTTCTGTTGTTATTGTTGTCTCACCAACAGGTTTCATTATTCATGGATCCCGCACATTTAGTACATCCCCCGCGTGCTCATCCCAGTGGATCGCACAGCAGTATCACCGGCCATGCTGGAGATGGTGGTCATTTTGCTTATCATCCCAATGGTGCTGGTATGCCAGATGATGCTGCCACCACAACAACTCAACGCAAATCAACAACAATTGTCCATGAAACATGGTTTATGGCTTTGGTGATAACAATGCTTTTGGCCATTTTAATATCCGCAGCAGCAGCCATGTTGTTCTTCAAGCGGCGCCATCAATTGACCAAAGAATTGGGTCATTTAAGTGGTGAGTGTGTAGAAAATTTAAACGAAGAAAAATATTAAACTATTTTTGGTTGTATTTTTTTTTTTGGGAATGATAAACTAATTTAGTTGAGATAACTGAATGTATCTCCATGGGTCTGGAGGTATACTAGAATGCTTTAGGTCCTCCTATGATTATATACTAGACCACAGACTAGACTATAGACTAGACTATAGACTAGACTATAGACTAGACTATAGACTAGACTATAGACTAGACTATAGACTAGACTATAGACTAGACTATAG
>NC_060954.1:53650991-53653283 GCF_022045245.1 Lucilia cuprina
TATCTATCTATCTATCTATCGATCTATCGATCTATCGATCTATCGATCTATCGATCTATCGATCTATCGATCTATCGATCTATCGATCTATCGATCTATCGATCTATCTATTTATTTGTCTATCTATATTATAGGATATCTAAAATTCATCTTTGCCGATCATCGTTTTAAGTTTCAAATCCATGCTATTTTTTTTTCTTTTGAGGTTTTTCTTGTAATAAAATCTATAAAAATGTTAAATATTTTTATTTTATGTTTTACATATTAATGCAATAGTTTTATAGTTGATACAAACAAAAAAATTGCAACAAAATTATGGCAGATTTTTTGCATAGTTTTTATTAACAATAATTTACATATAAAACGAAATGGATGATGAGAAAAATTTACAATTTCTGAGCACAAGTTTAATAAAAAAAGTTAATATTGTTAACTTGTTTACGCATATTAACAAATTATTAAAAAAAAAAATTAACATATTAATAAGTTTTTGTTAAACATATACTCTCATCGATTTTGAAACATAACGCTTACAAGTAAGGTGCTAAGTAAACAGGGTAAATTTTCTATAGAAGCATTAACTACTTTGTTAGTTCATAGGTTATATATGTGTAAAGTGTTTGGATGATGAATAACTTAAAGCTAATGAGTTGTATAAATAAATTTCGAACTTACCATCTTCATAGGTTTGTACAATTTTCGAATTACTCGGCTGACCCTCTAATGTCTGAAAGAAGGGTGCCAAAAAGAATTCATATTTTGTATATTCTTTTAAATTGGCCACTACATGTGATTCTATCGATGGATTCAATACAGTCATTATATTGTATTGCTGTGAATTGGCGCTAACATCACGATAGCGTACATACAGACCCTGCGGAAGATGGAAATGCAAATATTTTAAATATTGTGTTAAAATTAATATTTTCTCACTTTTTTTAAAGTGAACTTTCTACAATGTTGCTGGTCCTTAGGATCAAGTGTTTGTAAAATACTTTATTTTTTTTTACTTACCTCAACATATTTTTCCGTTACGCTCACATGCATTACCCAGTCTAAGCGTACGGCTGTGGAATTGATGGCAGCAGCATCAATTAATTCAACCACCTTTAAAAGAAATTTAAAAAAAAAAAAATAATTAATTTCTTGTTAATAATGTTAAAATTTTAATATTTATTACGTTGAAAAAAAAAAAACTGCCATTCATATAACTAAAACAAAGATACGAGGGCAATATTGATAAAAAAATTTACTTAATTGATATAAAAATAATATTTAAGAATATAAGGGGATTAAATTAATACCAAAATGTTCTTGATTTTTGGTGCATTAGTTAAACATTTGCTTTTAAATCTCTTCATTAAATGCCAATGAAAGCAATTTTCCTCTTTAGTGTTAAAACAAATATTGTTTTAATAAATCATAAATATCAGATTTATTTTATTTTTTGGAAATTTTGTTTTATTTTTTGCCTTAATATTTACTTCCTTAATAAATATAGTGAATATTTTATTTAAAATGCTGATATATATATTTTCACACGCAGTTATTTGGTTGTAAACTCTGTTGTGCCGTTATATTTGTATTGAATACATATTTAAATACTTGATCCAGCAGTTGGCAGCAGGAAGAAGTAAAAACAAGGTGTAAAAGGAAAATAGTATGTAATAATAGTTTTTACAAATGTAAATGCTAAAGTGTGTAGTGAAAAAAGAGGTAAATGTAACTGAAACCCAGTAAAATAACGCCTTACACATACATAGTATGTATGCATAGGTTAAACATGTAAATACAGTGAGTGAAAAAAGTTAGGGTTTCTTAAAAGTTTACATAAAAACTTTATGCATTTTATGTTATGCAAATTTTTTTAATTATTATTTAAATTTTCTACTTTAAATATTAACGATTTATAAAAATTTTCTTTAAGTATTGGTCTAATTTTGTCTCACACTGTATTTATTTGGTTCATATTTTTATATGCATTTATATTTTCATATGAATACTTTATACATACATATTTGCATTTATATTTGTTTGTATAACGAGGCTAACTTTTACAATATGATGTAAAAATACTGAAATTGAGATCGATATTTGCGAAAGTAAGTTTTTTTCTTTTTGAAGCCCTCAAGGAAAACAAGGAACAAATTTGTTGTTCTTTTTGGAACTAAATATTTACTTGTTTTCAGTTCTAGTTCAGTTCTAGTACTGTTCTAGTTCAGTTCTAGTTCAGTTCTAGTTCAGTTCTAGTTCAGTTCTAGTTCAGTTCTAGTTCAGTTCTAGTTCAGTTCT
>NC_060954.1:53653383-53664761 GCF_022045245.1 Lucilia cuprina
GACTAGACTACAGACTAGACTATAGACTAGACTACAGACTAGACTATAGACTAGACTATAGACTAGACTATAGACTAGACTATAGACTAGACTATAGACTACACTATAAACTAGACTAGGATATATACAAAACTATAGGCCAAACTTTAGACTAGATTGTGTAGTAGACTAGATACTAGACTGAAATATAGACTGGACTAAAGCCTAAACTAGATTAAATACTATACTATAGTCTTTCCATAGTCTCGATTAGACTATTTCATCAGAGTTATCCTTTAAATTAAAATATCCTTAAAAATGAAAATGGTGTTCCAATAGTCATAAAGAAACTACAGTATTTTCTGACAATTTCCGCTATTTCATAGTAATGAGCTTCATTACTACATATTACCTATAAAGCCTAAAAACAAATTGCCATTCTTAAGCTCTTTTTTCATGCTATTTAGAAAAAGTTAATTGTCAATAATTTGTCCCTTTTACAAACGTGACATTTTTCATTTAGTGTTTTTAGAAATGTTTCCGTTTTTTCTGCTATGTTCAATTTTACTATGTAGTAAATTACAACATTTTCACCAATTTGAAAATCAATCATGGTCATGATAGTAATTAATTTCTGTCTGGCTAGGAAAAAAAATACTGAACTACTCGATTTATATATATTGACACTCTCTAATGACTTCCTTTAAAAACAAAGTGGATTTTGATAAAACAAAAACTACGAAAAAAATTCTTAATTAACTTGATATGGGTAAAACGAAAAACAGAAACTAATTCTATGATACAAAAACAGGATAAAACCAATATTAAATTGAATACAAAAAGAAAACGAGATTTTCTTTAACAAAAAATAAATTCAACCGTTTTTTTCCTAATCTTTTTCTTTTTTCTATTCTATTCCATTTTATTTCTTTTACCCTTTTTATAGTAGTGAGTGCCAATGAAATTACCGCCTTGAATATCAATGGCAAAGACAGTTTATGGATTGACAGAGGTTGGCGTACCACAGATACCGACAAAGATTCCGGTTTAAGTGAAACCAAACTACTGTCTAATGCCAATAGTCAATCAAATTATAATACATCAATAGATGGTGGCACCGATTATGCTGAAGTCGATACAAGAAATATGAGTACATTTTATAATTGTCGTAAGGTGAGTTGAGCAGTTTTAAATAAAAAAAATATATATTTTTTATAAGTTTTTCAAAAAAAAAATATTTTTTTGTAACTTTTCATCTAATTATTTCTTTAGAGTCCTGAAAATCCTACTCCTTATGCTACAACCATGATTATAGGAGCTTCTTCAACAGAGACTACTTGCATGAAGACATCTGGTTCTAGTACAGATCAAGATTCAGGCACTCACTCACCCAATTCGGAGGGCATTAATACACATTGTCCTCCCAATGGTCCTACGGCCAAACATAATTATCATCAGTATCCTCCCGGTAAGTAGAATGAATGCTTCTATATGTGTAGCTAGAAGTTTGATTTTTTTGGATTTTGTTGTTGTTTATGTTACTAAAGTATTGGGTGTAATTTTAAGAGTTTTAATATTTTGTCCTTCGAAACGTTATAGAAAAAGGATTGAAGATTTTAAACTCAGACATTAACTTCTGCAGATACAGGATTTAATGGTTTGAAGGACCATTTGTTTGTGTATCACAAGACAATCTCCAAATGATGATGATTTTTGTTGCGCGTTTTTTGATATTTTTCTTTTTGAGTTAGGGATGACTTACCACCTCAGCAGATTCACCAATCGTAACACAAACTCTTATTGGATGATTGTTTGTTGCGCGTTCATCGATACTTTTGTTTCTGAGTTGGAGACGACTCACCACCGCCTCCTTGTGACTTGCAATAACGCTTAGTTGTACATTTCTGATATCTGTCCATCTACAAGTACATTGCTCAATTTCTAAACATTTCAGTTCAGTTGAAAAATGTCTATTATTCTTCAGACCTTTTCTAAAGAATTACATTGGATTACAAATCCAATCACTTTTAAAGACATATACGAACAAAGAAGGGAAATTTATTGATAACATTTACCCATTTACGTCCATATTATCAGTCTGCACGGTCATGAATCACTCGAAATCCGGTTCTTGCAATTTCAACTCATTTCCTACATATAGTCTTTCAACCATTTCATTATGGGGTTCTATTGAGTCGGTAACAGTACTTCAGAAATATTAATCTCTTCGTCCTTGTGTCTTTAAAACAATATTCTCCTATCGCTGTTGAGGAGCTCATAAGTGACCAAGGCAATAGCGAACACAATAACAATTCTGCAGACGTTTGGCTGCCATTGTACCAGATATGTCATTTGAGCAATATAGTTTCTAGTTCTGTTCGACAAGAGGCCCCTATTTCCCTCGATTTTGGTAAAATTAAAGTGTTGGTGGGTTATATGGCCCGAGGAAGTAACAGATAAAGTTGGTTTAAAAAACCACAACTTCAGCTTCAGATGAAAAATTTCTAATCCAAGTTAATCATTCGTAATCCAAGTTGATCATTAGTTTCAGATTTTCGGCGAGATCACTTTTTCAGTTCCGCATTCAAAAGGGACTTTATATGATATTTTTTCTTTCAATTTCTTTCTACACTTCGTAATATAATGACATGTTTCCAAATTTTGATTTCAAACCGATCTTTCTTATGGTTTCTATCACTTAGAAAGAATCCGTGGATTAGTTCGTTTTTTCTTTTAATTTCTTCTTACATTTCTATATTATCTTCAGATGAAAAGTTCTTAATCCAAGTTGATCATTAGTTCATTTCTTTCTACACTTCTAAATTTGATGACATATTTTCAAATTTCGTTTGCAAGCCGATCTTCCATATGGTTTCGATCATGTAGAAATAATCCCGATTTAGTTGAAAACGATGTTTTCTTGAAATGTAATTGATCAGAAATGATCTCTGAAGGTTGTTCTCATTCTCATTGTTATTGGCTTAAGTATTTAGTATGTTACAATGATGATTTCCGATCTACATATGAACGTCAAGATTGAGATCACTTAGTAGTAATTAAGATCTAGAAATATTTTGAGAATATTTTTTATATTTAGTACGAAGGACCATTAACAAATCAAGGTGTCTAAAGTATTTCTTTGTTCTTAAAATAACGGTTCGTAGGATCATGTTTTTTTTAGCCAATAAAAATGTTATGTTTTAACACATATATTGTACTACATCCAAAGCTTTCTTTCTCTTCATTACTTAAGCTTTTGCTTCTTACAACAACTTTTAACAATCTATCTAATCCTTGCACATTTATTATCATTATAATTTTTTATTATTTTTTTTTTTTCAAAGAGATTTAGTTCCTTTTCGTTAATAACCATATCATGATGTTTTAGCTTCTTTTTCTTTTTTTCTCTCCGTATTGTTTTATTTTATAATATATTTCTTTCTTTTACTTTTTTTGTTTGCCTAAATACATACAATTGTTTTCGCACTCGATTTGTTAAGCTTAACAAGATTTCTTTTTTTCAACTTGTATTTTGTTTTTATATCAAATATAATACCATTATCCTTGTTATCCTTTTGATTTCAAACAAATGATTGCTATTGACAGCTGCTTGTATAAAATGAGAGGGGTATTTTTTTTTTAAATCCAAACCCTCCCTTTAGTTATCTCAAGATTTATTTGTTGTAACGTAATAGAATAATCTAAGACATATATAAGTTTGAAGTATTTTTTGCTTTAATTTAAATTATACAATAACTACAGGCAATTATATAACAAGCATTTTCAAGTATTTCCTGTTTAGCTGGAAATATGCTTAATATGTCAAGATTAAATTTTATTATTATGCCTCGATATTTAACAGCCGTAGGTCACATGAAACTGGGTCTGAGTTGAGAGGGAGGCGTAAAATCAAAACAGTTTTTAAGTTGCTATTTAAATAATCTATGTGAATACATACAATATAAACAAATAGCTAGAGCCAGCTTAACAAAATTGTTGTCTTTAGGCTGTTTTTTGTTTTAATTTCATTTTATTTTGTATTTAATTTGTATATATTGTTGTAAATTTATGTTAATTTTCTTTTTCTCACTTCCTGTCTTCTTTCCCTACTCCAAATTCCAAAATTGATGTCGTCCATTTAAAACAAAACAAAAAATAAAAAACTGTTAAAATGTTTGCAAAACAAAACTAATTAGAACAAATTAATTGGTCAGAATTTTTGCCACCACCACCGGAACATCCACCACCAGTACCCTCATCGTGTGGTTATGCACCCGGCTCACCACAATCCTCAAGAAAAAGTTCCAAATCGGGAGGTTCTGGGTAAGTTAAATACATATATGCAAACTTTTTTAAAGCAACAAACTTTTTTCTTTTTTTTTGCCAATTTAACTTAAATTTTTATTTAATTTTCCTCATTCCAGTGCTCTCAACTCTTCCATACACAGCAGTTCTTCCGGTGGTTTCTCCACCTGGGGCATGACACCTCAGTGTGCAGCCGCTGCCGCTGGTCGTGTGCCACCACAGGAGAATTACTATAATAATCCTTTACCCTGTGTGGGTGGCTCACAGAATCGTTATCAAATTACTCCCACAGCTCAACATCCTCCACCCCTGCCTCCCTACTTCCCACCCGGTACTGGGGTTGGCACTGCTCAACTGCCGCCTCGTAATATACATATCCATTATCCGCCACCCAGACATGCTGTCAGCGAATATCAGCCAACGGGTACTCACAATTCGAGATGTTCTAATGGCAGGTGAGTGTTAAATGACAAATGTTTACTCTTGACTATCGTGATGCAACTGATCGTCTTTATTGAGATCTCTCATAAAGATTTTATAGGTTTAATTTTGAACTTTTTTTACACTTTTCATTCACTCAAATTCACAACAAATTAACGTTGATTATGGAACTGATCCTTAATAAGGGAACAGATCTCCGATCCTTAAAATATGTTTTCTTTTTATATCTTTTTACATTTCTATATTTGTTTCGTGTGAAAAATCTCTAAATTTTAGTTGATTATTGGTTTAAATGATCGCAGTTAGAATAGAGATCATTTCAGCAGATCACTAAAGAAAACTCGGATTTTGTTTCATTGTTCTCGTACATACTTGATATCCAAATTTTATATGATATTCTTTAAGATTACGATCACTCAGAAACATTCTCGATCAAGTCTAAAATGCAGATTCTATCCAAATTTAAGTCTCACTGATCAATGCCAACATTGAGATCACTTACAAATAATTGAGATCTATATTCAGAATAGTCTTTCTTATATAAGGTTTTTTCTTTTTAATTCTTTTTACCCCTCCTGTATCTGAGTTTGTCAGAAAGGAAGGCATTTATCTCACATTCATAATATAACTAATATATCCACCATTTTCTCCTTCCAGAACTTGCAACAGTTGTGATGCCTTAGCATCACCACACCAACCTCTGCCACCACCTGGTGAGGGTTGGTATCAACCACTACATGCGGCCCACATAACAGCCAATAACTCATCAGCTCATCAAATCTATCAATGTTCCTCTGAATGTTCCGATCATTCACGGACTTCTCATTCCAATGCCACAGCACACAACCAGCCTCCTAACAATCATCATCAACATTCTCACAATCCACACGGTCACAGTCATAGTCACAGCAGTCATATGGGCGGCAATGATACTATGCGTTCGGAAAGTAGTCAAGAAAATGGTAAATCTTCCAATCATCGATGTCACAATAAAACCAATAATCGTTTTCCCGAAATTATCGAAAATGATCAGAAAAGTTTAGCAACCTCATCGTGTACTTATGAAGTTTTAGGTGAACCACGCAATTGCAGTGAATGCTGTAGTAGTTCACGTGAGGGTGATACCTGTTCCTGCAGTGAGGGTTCCTGTCTCTATGCAGAGGCTGGAGAACCGGGTATGCCGCCTCATATGTCGGCGGCCGTCTTGACGAGTGGTCCTAAGATATTAACACAAAATAATTGATATGCAACGTATGGTACAGTTGCTGGTGGTTGTGCAGTAGATGCTGCCGGTATGGTCACCGATGTTGTCATCTATTTCTAGTGAAGCAGCTGCTAATCAGCCATCCACCACCACCACCAACAACTAGCCATCATGTACAGTAAGTGTAAATTTTAATAAAAAATAAAACTTAAATAAATTAAAAAATAAAAAAAAAAACAAAAAACATTTTAGCATTTAAACACTATTTTATACATTTATAATTTATTATTAAACACCATACTTTTTACTAATTAAAGCTTAAAAAAAATTACCGACATAATCATTGTAAATTGAAAAGCATTGAGATTTTTTCGTAGCCATCGAATAGTTAAATTATTTTTAGTATTATAAGACATTTTGAAAAAAAGAAAAGAAAATAAAACCTAAATAAAAGCAAAATTATTATTAAAATTACAAAATTCTTTTTTTAACAGAAGTTTTATTCGAAAAAGAAAGAAAATATGTTGGAAAAAAAATACAACAATTACTTAAAAAGAAAAATTCTGTTTGAACTTTTATGGCGTGTTAAACTGAAATTTTTCTTTTACCAAGAATTTTTGCATGGCTTTTATTATGCCATGTCGCCATTTTATTTCGTATTTAGCTGAGTGTGTGTGTTTGTCTGCTAAAAAAAATCAGGGGAAAATTTTTTTCTTTACTGTGTTTTTATTCAGTTTTTACAATTATTATGAAAAATATAAAACATTTACTAAAGGCTCCTGTTAACAATTGAGTCTTGAATTTTATTGTTAAACTAATTTTAAAAGTTAAGACAGTTTTATGTTGTCTGAAGAGTTTAGCGGGTTCCAGTTTAATACAAAATTTGTGAAACAAACATATTGTAAACGGGGTGTATAAACTATTATGGATCTAGCTATTTAAAAAAATTAATTTCTTGTGTGAAACTATGGCTATGAGAACTAAATTTGCAACTTTGGTTCGAAGGACCATTTATTCATATTTGTTAAATTGGTAGTAATTTATATCTTTCTGCTCAAACATGAGTTTCAACTAAAATTTTTAAGCTTTAAAAAGTTTTATTATAGAAAACTTATAGAAAATTTGTATTATTTGAAAATTTCGTTTCACGGCTCGTAGGACCATTTGTGTAATGAGTTCATTACAATTTCATGACAATCGTTTGAAAACTTTGCAAAACCGAGCAAAATTTAGAAATTTTCTTCATTGTTTGTTGACGGACATTCATTTTAGCAACTGAATTATACATTTTAGATTCGAAGGACCAGTTGCTAAGGTTCGAATGACCATTTTCGCATTTCTTTCTATATAAACATGAATTTCAGATAAAGTTTTTAAGCTTTTAAAAGTTTTATTATACAATTTTAAAGATTTTTTTTTTATAGAAAACGAATGGAAGATGTGACTTGTTTAAGAATTTAGTTTTACGGCTCGTAGGACCATTTATGCAATGAGTTTGTGACAATTTCATGACAATAGTTTGGAAACTTTGTAAAACCGAATACAGGTTTACAAATTTCCTACTTTGTTTAATGAAGATCACTTACTTTAGCATCTGAATTATACATTTTTAGTTCGAAGGACCAGCTGCTAATACTTGGGAACAACAATTTGCCAATATTTGTTTAATTCGCATGTTTCTATAACATTCTGTACAAACTTGAATTTCAGTTAAGTTTTATTAAAGAAAACTTATGGAAGATATGATTTATTTGAAAATTTCCTTTCACGGCTCGTAGGACCATCTTCTGGATGAAGAGCATTTACTTTAGCAACTCAATTATAAATTTTAGGTTCGAAGGACCAATTGCTAATAATTGGGTAATATTGACTGTACATTTTCAACAAGAATTTTTTTCTTTAGTTCGAAGGACCATTTGACAAATTTTTTTAATAGGAGTTTCAGTTAAGTTTTTAAAATATTTTATATCGAAAACTAGTGGAAGATGTGACCTTTTTGAGAATTTCGTTTCACGGCTTGTAGAACCATTTGGGCAATAAGTTCATTACAATTTCATTACAATCGCTTGGAAACTTTGTCAAACTTTAAAAACCCGAATACAGTTTTACAAATTTCCTTCTTTGTTTGATGAAGAACATTAACTTTACTATATGAATTATAAATTTTTGGTTCGAAGGACTAGTTGCTAATAATTGATTAATATTAATATTTGCCCATATTTGTTTAAATCGCAAGTTTCTATATCTTTCTGTAAAAATATGAATTTCAGTTAAGATTTAAAAGTTTTATTATAGAAAACTTATGGAAAAGGTGACTTGTTTGATAATTTCGTTTCACGGCTCGTAGGACCATTTGTGCAATGATTTCGTAACAATTATGATGACAGTTTATTGAAAATTTTACAAAACTTAATATTTGTTTACAAATTTCCTTCTTTTTTGATGAACAACATTAACTTTAGCAATTGAATTATAAATTTTAGGTACGAAGGACAAATTGTTAATAATTTTAGAATACTCTTTAATTTTTTATTAATTAACATTTTTTTGTAACATTTTATATATTTTCTCTGTCTCTCTCGGCGCGTAGGACCATTATACACAACAATTTTTTAATAATTCTTATTGAAAACTGGTTCCCAGTAACAATATCCACCTTGTTTCGAAAGGTCACTATAAAAACTGTGTTTAAAAATGTTGGTTCGAAGGACCAATTGAAAATAATTCCTCAATTAGTAATACTTTTTGTTTTTTTCTCAGCCCGTAGGACCATTTGCAAAACGATGTATTAATAATTCTTATACAGAACTGAACGTAGGACCAATATCTTTAAGTTTTTATTAAAATATTAAGTTTTTAGTAGTTACGATACGACTTGAAATAAACAATACGAATGAAGGACCTGCTATTTAGAGGTTTGCGGGTTCAAGTTCCTTGTTCAGAAAGTTTTCAACAAAAATATCCTTCTTGTTTGGAAAAATCTCTATAAAAACTAAGCTTAACAATGTTGGTTCGAAGGATAATTTTGGTGTTCTCTCTCGGCGCGTAGGTCTATTTACAAAGAAATTTATTTATAATTCTGACCTCAAACTGATCTTTTAATGGAATTAAAGTAACGGGTTCGTTGGATCAATTTCTTTAAGTTTTTATGAACATTTTAACTGATTGCTTGTTAGTAGCAAAGTTTAAAAAACTATGGCTTTATAAATCTTTGGACAAAATCTCAATTGTAGGTTTGTGGGGCAAATTTCAGTTCACAAACTGATTGTTTGTTTAAATTTACGGTCTATAGAACTTGTATATTAAACGTAATTTGTATTTATTAACAATTTAAAATATATAGTTCGAAGGACCTATTAAAGCTGAAGAATTTTTAAAGCATTTCCCAGAAAAACTCATCCTGCTATGATTCGAAGAATCTATTCTTGATTTTGATTAAATATTAAAGAATTCTTGTAGTTGTTATATGGTTCGAAGGACCATTTGTAATTTCCAAATTCTGATGTTATTTAAATGCGAATTATTTGTTTATTTTCAATTATTATTTCATTTTAAAGAAAACTATGGATTGTAAAACTATTTGTTAGAAGTTTAACTTGTATTTAATTACTCTTTAAACTGAAAGGCTCGAAGGACCAATTGTATGTCAATTTCATAATTTGAACTCTTATGGTTGAGATTTAGCAAAATACCTTCAAGAACGACCAATATAGTTGTTAGTAAAATGAGCTCAGCAAGGTCTAATGTTCTTCATACTAATTTTACCTAAAGTTTAATGTTAAAATTGTTCACTGGGTTATTTTAAGCCTTTTAACCACTTTATGTTTCTAAATTCTTTGTTGTACTGTTATGATTTATGATTATTTATTTAATATTTCGTTTTTTTTTCTAGACATTTTTTATTGTTTAACAGTCATAAAATCCAAGAATAAATTGTTCAAATGGTGATTATTTTTATGTGAAAATATACTTTAACACACCAATTGATTTGTGGCGAATTATTACGTAAAACAGCAACAATTAAAGCTAAAAAATAGGTAATAAATCAAGAAATGTATAGACAATTAAATTTAAATTGTTGTGTGGGGTATAATTAAAAGGAATTAAAATCTAAAGTGAAGACAGGCTAAAAGAAAAAAAATAAATAATGGACTTAAGCTAATTGCTATAATAACTAAGGCTTTAGAAGTATTCGATTGTTTTTAAGGGTTAAAATAGCTCCAGTCTATCAAAGTTTGTTTGTTTTGAAATCGTTTCATTCTGAGGTAAGAGTAATTCAAAATTTCCTAATTTAGATTACTGAGAGGTAAGTTTGTTATTCTCTTAAATCTAGTAATTGTTGTATTTCTTTTAATTTTTTTCCATTTTGTTTTAAAACTTCTAAACTACTGCACAAATTGAAATATTGTATTTAAATTAAAAGCATAGACTATAATTAATTTAACAAATTAATGTTAAATTAACGCAAAATAATGTATTTTTTGTTGTGCCATAAAATGTTGTATACAAATTTCTTCACGGAAACTGCCATTTTATTTTAAAACTAACAAAATCCTCCCAAAAAAAAACCTGTAAAAATCCAAAAAAAAACTCAACAAAAAAGAACTGTGTTTAATAAACTAAATTTAAAAAGAAAACCAGCTACTTAAACTATTTAAAAGTTTTAACATAAAAATTGTAAAAATAAATTTAAAAAACAGGGTATTAATAAAGAAAAAATCAAATAAATTAAGAATTTGGCTAAAACTACAAACTCCAGTTAAAAAACTATAACTATCTAAAGCTAAAGTAATAAACAAATAAGAAAAAACTACTTACAAAGAAATTGTAACTAAAATACGTAAAATTTCAAAATTTTTAAGCTAAAATAAACAAAAAAAAAACCTAAATAATATTACTAAAAACAAAACATGGTTAGTGGCTCTTAAATAATAAAAAGAAAAGTACATTTTAATATTTTTAAAAATTTCAATTGATTAAACACAACAGAAAAACACTAAAACTGTTTCAACAAATTGTTTTATTTTTTTTTAATTTTTAACAATTTATTACTAGAAAAAACTAAAAAAATGTACCTGTGATATACATATTTCATTATAATTGTTTAATTTTTTTTAACCAAACTTTATTTCATTAAAACTTTTTTTTAATTTTGAAAAAAACACACAAATAAGAAAAACTGAAACATATGATAGAATTTTAGTGATTAGTAAATTATAGCCATATAAATAAGAGTTGAATTTATAATTTTTAATTTTTTTTAAATCAAAAGGAAATTTAAATATTTTAAAATAATTTACTTCCATTTCAATTCTTCAGTACTAGTTCAGTTCTAGTTCATTTCTAGTTCAGTTCTAGTTCAGTTCTAGTTCAGTTCTAGTTCAGTTCTAGCTCAGTTCTAGTTCAGTTCTAGTTCAGTTCTAGTTCAGTTCTAGTTCAGTTCTAGTTC
>NC_060954.1:53664861-53678831 GCF_022045245.1 Lucilia cuprina
CTATAGACTAGACTATAGACTAGACTATAGACTAGACTATAGACTAGACTATAGACTAGACTATAGACTAGACTATAGACTAGACTATAGACTAGACTATATAGACTAAACTAAAGTGATTGGCTAAACTTTAGACTACATTATATTGCTGGCTAAAGACTTAACTATATGCCATACTAGAGTCAAAACTATTGGCTGGACTTTTAAGACTAGATTGTAGATAACAATATAGGCTAGACTATAGAGTAGACTATAGACTAGAATACACTATAGATTATTGTAGAGACTACACTATAGACTTGACTATAGGCTAGACTATAGGCTAGACTTTAGGCTGTGCAATAGGTTTGACTATTGAATACGCTCTTTTATTTACTTGAGACCATATTATAGACTGGACTATAAACTAGACTGTAGGCTAGACTTTAGGCTATACTATAAACTACACTATATTTGACTATAGTTCAGACTAAAGACTAAACAATAGTTCATACTACATACTTTGCTAAGACTATAGTCCAGATAATGGACTATACTATATTTTACACTAAGTACTTCCTCCGGTCTTTGAACAAGAATATAGTAAATAATGTAGACTAGACTATATTCCAGATTATAGACTAAACTATAGTGCTTGACTAAACTAAAGTCTTTCATACTGAACTATAATTCAGACTTTTGACTATACTATGAAGCTTAAAATAATCAAATAAAATTAATCTTGTATTATCTCTCCAGCAGCAATCTAAAACTGTTGATTTCAGTTAACATTTTTATTTAACATCACATTATAGGATCTACAGACACAAATACCTTAACACACGTACACAAACACTTTTGCTCCTTTCATGGCTGTAAATATTGTCAGTTACATTTACAATTGACATTTTGCTGTCATTATCTATAACATTAAGAATTCTTCTTATAAATAAAAGGCAAAGGACAGGGATGCAAAAAAAGAGAGTAAGAAATTTGTAGAAAGTTTTTTTCCAATGAAACGTAAAGTAATGCAAGGACAAATATTCTCAATATAGACAGGACAAAGGAATAAAAAAAAGAAAATGTTCTGTGTGTTTTTTTGTTACTATAATTCTTAGAAATTCAATTAGACTTTTAAAATAGAAATATCATAAATAGAAAAATATAAAGCATACTTAAAGGAGTTGCAAAGAAATAGAACATTTTTTCAAAAATATATTTTTTTAAATAAAAATATTATAGCGTTTTTTAAGGAATTTTATTTGTTAAATATTAAAAATAGAATAAAATGTAGCATACTTTAAGGTTTTTATAATAAAAGTATATTTCTCGAAATAATATTTACATTCATACGAAAAACATTGTTGTAGCAGTTTTCTAAGGGTCCTGCTTTTTTTGTGAAACTGTTTTTTTATTTTCTTTTTAGAACGAACTGTACTTTGTGAACCATGTCAACCATGATTACATTTCATATAATGCCTTTGAAATAAAAAGCAGTTAGTCTGGTTTATTTTTTGCCATTGCAGGCTTAAAATATATAAAAATTCTGGTTGACAAAAGAATTATTATTTTTTTTAATTTTTTTGTTCCACCAGTAATTATTCATTTCATTTTTGTTTAACTAAATTGTTGAATTTTCTTTTCATTTCAATGTTTTTGTTGATGTTTTTCTAGTGTTTTCCCTCATTTGTCTATTTACAAAGGATCATTTTATTAAATTTGTTTTCATTTTCTTATTATTGTTTTCTTAGAATTATTTTGTTTCAATTTTGTTGTTTTTTTTTTTTTTTAAATAAAAGGGTCAAAGTAAATGAAATGAAATTAAATATTTAGTACAAATGTGTATATAATATATCATTCTACATAAATATATTTCCAGCATTTAAAAAAGTATCTTTTACACATAAAAAAGAATATTGAAAACATTTTAAAGTAGAAATAATTGAATTTCTTTTCGTGATCAAGTTTAATATTTCCGTAATATAAATTTATATATAATTTCCATTAAGCTACTAATCATAATGTTGCGAATTGTTTATTATCTGTTTTTTAACGATTATAGCTCATGGCTACATGTATATTTAATTATATATCCAAGTGTTTATTTCCTCGATTTTTACCTGGTTGGAGCTGGAGCACTTTTGGTGGCCGGTGTTTGGAGCTGGTCTAATCCACTTGCGGCTGGCTATTGTGCAGGTTGTAGATTTTGTACTGCACACACACACTTCTTGTACGAAAGAAAAAAAAACAACCCTTATTTTGGCTTTAGTTCACTTTTGTTTGTTTTATTTCTTCTTATTATTTGTTTTAAATTTGGTTTATTTGTTTTAAGCTCTATTTAGTTACAATTAAATTTACTTTCAATTTTAAGTTTCTTTACTCCTTAGTTTGTTTTAATTTGTAATTTTACTTATTTCAAACCAATATGTCCGTCTGATCGCTCGATGCAAAAGTTAATAATAAAAAAAAGGAGAAAAAAGCACAAGCCATGTAGTTGTCAGCAAACGCAAACTCACCACACTACATACGATGTTGCCAGATAGTGGCAACGTATGTAGTGGGGTTTAGATGGGAGAGAAAAGTTAAACGTTTACATCGACAAGCAGACGACCATATAAACATTACCGCCACCCTTGCAACGGTGGTGCAACCAAAATTAACTTATTATTAATAACAATTTATATTTGAAAAATTAAATAACTTTTAAATATATTCTTATTTTATTTTATATGTATTACAAATTAAATAGGAATTCATATAATTAAATCACTAATACTGAACTACATGAGATCATCTTTCTTATAGTTAAATGAATGTAATTAAATAAAAAATAACAGCAATTTTAAATTCAATGTTGATTCAAACGCCTCGTAGGACGACAAATATATATATAACAAAAACAATAATTTCAATATGAATTCAAATGCCTCTTAGGACGACAAATATATGTATATATATATATATAACAAAAACAATTATATATATATATATATATATATATATATATATTATATATATATATTATATATATATATATATATATATATATAACAAAAACAATAATTTCAATATGAATTCAAATGCCTCTCATGGGCAACAAATGTTTAAAAGTAAGACAAATTTCTAGGTTCTTTTTATGCCTTCACCGAAATATGCAATCCCAAAGATGGTGTTTTGGGCGTATATCTGTCCAGGACGTCTTGTAGCTGGTCCTAATAAAACACGGCTCATGGCGTCTGCTCCTAATATCAACTGATATGGGCGACTAATATGCCAGTGTACGTCCGCATTTGCACGATCGACTGCCCTTGGACGTGGATATTTATCAGCGCGGTCAATACTTGCTGAAGGGGTACAGCCAAATCTTCTCTTTTCCACTACGCATTCTACATTTATTCTTCTCTTTTCCTCGTGGCTATGGTATACCACTATGTTCGTGCGGGCCTGATGAACACCCAATTCGAGGCCGTCTATTTCACTCTGCATGATAGAGGATCTGGCTGCTGTGGGGTCAATTAGAGCACGCACGAATGCGTCCGTGGAAAATTTTGTTACCACTCGTACCGTCGCTGTCATCGGGAACCAAATACTTTCTTGCGGTGTAGGATGCAGTAAGGTGTTATGGTCCTGCATACAACGCCGGCACCGATCGATGCTTCTGCATTCTGAGCGACTGTGTGATTGGGCTAGACAATTGTAGCACAATAAGTGCTGAGCCACCACTCTAAGTTTGAGTTCCACGGGCATCACCATGAATTTGGAACAGACGCGAATAGCATGGTATCTATTGCAAAGAGGGCATCCAAATTCAGTATTGAAGTCCATATTAACCTGAAATTTTAATTGGGCAAGATTATTTTAAAGAAGATGTTTATGGAAATTTAATCAGAGCAATTAGGGAGCAGAACTAATTTGTGTATTGGTCGAGTAATTATGCCATTTTGCGTTCTGAGATCAGCCACCCGAACTTTACCGTCAGGACCAGGAAAAACTTTTACAATACGACCTAACCGCCATTCTGTGGGACTACATGGTTCATTTTTTAAGGCCACAAGGTCATTTTCTTTCAGGTTGGTTTGAGGATGTTTCCATTTATTGCGTTTTTGCAGTTCTTTTATGTACTCCTCTTCCAACGGTGACAGAGTTCCTGTTGCAGAGCTTTTACTTTTCGCCACCTATTGAGTATATTATGAGCCAATTCTGTTTCTTCTGGATCAGCCGGAGTAAGTAAAGCAGAACCTATTAAAAAATGGCCAGGTGTTAGGGCAGACAAATCATCAATGTTTTCTGATATAGGACCTAATGGACGAGAGTTGAGACACGCTTCTATTCTTGCTAAAAGTGTAGCAAACTCCTCAAAGGTGAATTTTGATTGGCCTACAGTTTTCTTGAAGTGTATTTTCAGACTCTTCACGCCAGCTTCCCACAATCCACCCATATGTGGGGCTGCAGCAGGATGAAACTCCATTCTAAATGTTGATGACCATATTTTTCAACAGCTGTATCTCGCAGTTCTTTTACAAGTTTTCAAAAATTAGACTCTAGTTCTCGTGCAGCACCTACAAAATTTCTACCATTATCGGAGAAAATACGACTTGGGCAACCACGACGTGCTATAAAACGAGCTAAAGCGGCTAAAAACGCAGGAGTAGACAGATCACTTACTGCTTCCAGATGAATAGCCTTCGTAGAAAAACAGACAAAGAGACACACATAACCTTTTGAAATACGAGAGTATCTGCCTGTAAAACTTTTAATTTCGAAAGGGCCAGCAAAGTCAACGCCGGTATTAGTGAAAGGGCGACTAAAGGTAGTTCTTTCAATAGGCAAGTCTGCCATAATTTGAGTTTGTAACTTTTTCCGGTATAATGTGCAAACTTTGCAATTGTGAATGACGGTTTTTATTAAGTTTTTTACCTTTAGTATCCAGCATTCTTGACGAACAATGTTGAGAACTAAGCGAGGACCTCCATGATAAACTAGTAAATGCACAAATTCTACATATAAACGTGCTATCCTGCTATTATATGCAAGTATAATAGGATGACGTTCATTGTAGGATAAACACTTGGTTGAGCCAAGACGACCGTTAGCGCGAATAAGGTTATTTCTATCTAAAAACGGAGTAAGAGTTAATAAAGGACTACGAGGATCAATTTTCTTCTTTGTTGACAAACTGTTGAATTCGGTCGCAAAGTGAAATTGCTGCGACAAGAAAAATAACCGCTGACGTACGAAAAAAAGTTCCTGAGCTGAAATTCTAAGAGAGCCATAATTAAAGGACTTTCGTCTGCTCTTACTAGCTAGATTGTAAAATCTAAAGATGTAAGCAATTACATGATAAGCTCTGGGCAAACTTGAGAAACGGTTAAGAAAATCTTCTTTTTCTATCGATCTAGCAATATTAACTTGAACTTCCTTTGCCTCTTCTGAAGTTTCATATACTAAAGGGCCTTTGGGCCAAGTCGATCTATTCGATTTAAGCCATTTAGGACCGTGCCACCATAGGTTATTGTCTTTCAACTCCAAAGGCATCAGCCCCGGGTTGCTAGATCAGCAGGATTATCACCAGATGCTATGTGAAACCAGTTTTCGTTTCCAACTTTTTCTAGTACTGTGGCTACTCTGTTTGCTACAAAGGTTTTCCAAGTACAAGGAGGCTTTCGTAGCCACGCAAGAACTATCGTTGAGTCGGACCACAAATATAGGGAATACAAATTAATATTCAAATTTGGAATTACACTTTCGATCAAATTTGCTAAAAGGACTGCTCCACACAATTCCAAACGGGGCAAAGATGGCTTTTTTATCGGAGCTACTTTTGTTTTGCAAACGAGCAAATTTGTATAGACGTTACAATTAGTTTCTACCCTTACGTAAATATTGGCTGCATATGCTAATTCTGATGAGTCACAAAAACCATGAAATTCAATTTTATAATTTGGACTAAACTGTACCCACCGAGAAAGCTTAATGTAATTTATATCATTATATTTTGAAATGAAATCTTGCCATTTTTTTAACGTTAATGGTTTAATACAATCATCCCACTCGATTTTATCGAGCCACATATTTTGCATTAATATTTTAGCTGTGATCACTACAGGAGCTAACCATCCTGCAGGATCAAAAAGACGAGCTATAACTGAAAGAACTTCTCGTTTTGTATAACTTGTCTTTAGTCCTATTTTCTCAGTATAAAAATAAAAATAATCACCAGCTGCATTCCAACGAACGCCAAGCATTTTCGTAGTGCTTTTATCATCGAGCGACAAAAAGGATGAATTTAGAAGATGACTTTTGTGCAGATTTTTTAAAATTTGCTTGCTGTTTGAGGTCCATTTTCTTAACTCAAACCCTGCAGTATTCATTATACCAATTAATTGGTTTCTTGCCTCTAGAGCGTCTGATATAGAATGAGCTCCTACTAGAGCATCGTCTACATACATAAATTCACGAAGAATTTGTGAGCCAAGGGGAAAAGTTTGCTCTTCATCATCAGCTAATTGAAGCAGGGTCCTAAGAGCTAAATATGGGGCACAATTTACACCGAATGTAACTGTTTTTAATTGAAAATCTTCAATTTCCTTATTATCAGAACTACGAAACAAAATTTTCTGGAATGCTCTATGTTCTTGTTTTATATAGATCTGACGATACATTTTTGAGATGTCAGCGTTAAAAACAAACTCATAAAATCTCCATTTTAATATTAGAGCTACTAAATCTGTTTGTAAAATTGGGCCAGTGTACAACAAATCATTCAGACTTTTGCCAGTAGATGATTTGCAAGAGGCATTAAATACTACTCTTAATTTTGTAGTTGTACTTTCTGGCTTAAAAACACCATGATGAGGTAAATAATATCCTGAACCATATGACGTATTTTCAAGCATTTCCATATGTCCTAGTGATAAATATTCTTTTAGGACCTCATCATACTGGGCCTTAAATTCAGGTTTACGTAGTAGCATTTTCTCACTTCTTAAATATTGACTAAGAGCAATATGTCTATTTGGACCAAGTGACTTAAACTGTTTTTAAAGGGCAAACTGACAGTATATCTTCCTTCAGAATCCCGAGTGGTAGTAGAGCGATATATTTCTTCACATTTTTTATCCTCTTCTGATAAAATTTTCTTATGAGAAACTTCCTCTAATTCCCAAAATTTTGTCAAATGGTCATTAATTGTAACTTTTGTCATATGAGACACTCTTAATATACGAGGGGAAACATTATTTGGGGTTGGACCTGTAATAATCCAACCAAAATGGTTTCTTGGGCAACTAAGGACTCAAAAATTCCATGTTTTACTCCACCACGAAGTATTAAAGGATATAAATCTCCTCCTAACAAGAGATCAATTTGATCACATTTAAAAAATTTTGGATCTGCATAATTTAGTTTAGGTAAGTTTTCATAATCTACTGGATTGAATGAATGCGTTGGAACATTTCCAGTTACACGAGAGACTACTAATGCTTGTACATTAACGGATAATTGTGGATCATAAACAGAGGTAATTACAAAGGATGCTATTTTAGATGATCTACTTATAATGTCGCCACCAAGGCCAGTAATTTCTGCTGAAACAGGGTTAGTGGGCAACTTTAATATTTTTGCAGTTTTTCAGAAATAAAACTCTCATCAGAGCAAGGATCTATAAGAGCACGAGCTTTATAAAAAAATACCACCATTAATAATATTGACCCAAGCTGTAGCTAACATAACTTTTTTAGAAACAGATGTGTGATGCGATTGAACTATTCCAGACGGACCTGCAATGTTTGATGATTGTGGTTGGGGAACAATGTTTTGAGAATTTTGAACTTCACTTTGAGAAGAATTAGTCTGATTTTGAATAGGTTTCTTTATGAATTCTCTATGCATTAGAGTGTGATGCTTTCGTTTGCATTTAGAGCAACCATTAGGACTACTACAATCGCCATACATATGGCCAATAGTAAGGCAATTGAAGCAAAACCTGAATTTTTTTAATGTTGATACCCTAGTTTTGTAATCCATGTTCATAAACATGCTACAAGAACTTAATTTGTGGTTTTCTTTGCATAATTTACATTGAAATGAGCTGACTTTAGTATGGTGTGATTTAAATTGTTTAGTTTTTGATGCTATTTGAGTAGCATTTGTTTGGGAACCACTGGAATGTGCACTGTTTATTGTAATAATGTCCGAAACACTCTCTAGGGCATGAAATCGATCAGTTAAAAAATTGTTTAATTCTTCCCATTTGGGAACCTCTGTCTTGTTTCCCACCGATTGTTCCCACAAATTAAGTGAGCATTCTGTGAGCCTCGATGAACATTGGAATACAAAAATTGGGTCCCACGAATTAATGTCTACATTATACAACTTAAGAATAGCCATACAATTATTTATTTCTCTTTGAAGTCTTTTAATTTCACAAGCCGATTCCTGTTGGCATGGAGCCAAATTAAAAAGCAATTTTAATTGACTGTTAATCAAAACACGTTTATTTTCGTATTGAACCTTTAAGTTATTCCAAGCTATATTAAAATTCTCTGCGGTTAGAGCTACATTTCTGTTAATATCCCTGGCTTCACCATCTGTTTTTCTAAATAAGTAAAATAGTTTCTCAACTGGGCTAAGTCTACTGTTATTTATATAAATTGCAGTAAACATGTCCCTAAATGTGGGCCACGATTCATAGTCCCCATGAAAAATACCCGTATCACATGGAGGTACAGCTATGGAACCACAAAGATTGGGAACTCCTGTTTCTGAATTCTCATTTTTCTTTTTATCTAAAAGTTTCTTAGCTTTTGAAATTATATTAATGCATCTCACATATGTTTTTCGTACTTGTGGATGCTTTGTTTGAACCATTATTAATTCCTTCTTTTTCTCTATCGTGTCAGCGGAACATTCATCATAAAGACTTTTATAATTTTCCCATGCCTTATTTAACTCATTTTTTTCGAATTCAAAAGCCTCTTCTGTATAATTCGAAAAATCTTCACTTTTTAGCATTGTCTCAGTGCTAGTTATTTCGTCCGCTGCTATTATAAATTTTTCAAAAATCGACATATTTAAAGATTTTAGTTTAAGAGAGACTATTGAAAAATTCGAACTATATTTTTCCAATAAAAGAGAAACGACTAATAAGAACTACAAATGTTCATAACAATATCAAACTTAAAAGAGAACCACCGCTTTGTAACAAACAAACAGGTAATGAAGAGAACCACTGAAGTTTGCAATAAATAAAAACAACAAGAGTTGAACAGAACCACCGTTTGAATTCCAATAAATTTTCACTTTAATATTAAAAAATGTGGAAAAAAAGATGGACGACAAATTTTTGGCTCTCAAGTGAGCTACAAATACAAAAATCTGGAACCGAAGCAAACAAAAATGGCACCTTTTTATAACTTTTTGTTGCAATTGTTAAGGTTATCTAACCTCACTTTTCGAGACACAAATTATGGACCACACTTTGCACTTTTTAAATGAAAATTTATTACGCACCTTTATTTTTTCTAGGACGGGCGAAGGACCAATGTTTATTTCCTCGATTTTTACCTGGTTGGAGCTGGAGCACTTTTGGTGGCCGGTGTTTGGAGCTGGTCTAATCCACTTGCGGCTGGCTATTGTGCAGGTTGTAGATTTTGTACTGCACACACACACTTCTTGTACGAAAGAAAAAAAAACAACCCTTATTTTGGCTTTAGTTCACTTTTGTTTGTTTTATTTCTTCTTATTATTTGTTTTAAATTTGGTTTATTTGTTTTAAGCTCTATTTAGTTACAATTAAATTTACTTTCAATTTTAAGTTTCTTTACTCCTTAGTTTGTTTTAATTTGTAATTTTACTTATTTCAAACCAATATGTCCGTCTGATCGCTCGATGCAAAAGTTAATAATAAAAAAAAGGAGAAAAAAGCACAAGCCATGTAGTTGTCAGCAAACGCAAACTCACCACACTACATACGATGTTGCCAGATAGTGGCAACGTATGTAGTGGGGTTTAGATGGGAGAGAAAAGTTAAACGTTTACATCGACAAGCAGACGACCATATAAACACCAAGTATTATACAGTCTATTGTATAGACTATATAGTCAAACCTATTTTCTAAACTATAGTCTGTAATTTCGTCATGTCTCCAGTCTAGCCTAGTCGATAGTCTCTGGTATATAGTCAACTTTATAGTCTTGTTATTGGTTCATTTTATATCCTGATCTATAGTCTAACGTTGTTTATAGTCCAATCTATAGTGTGGTCTATATCCTGGACTGTACTCCAAGCTATAGTTCCGTCATTAGTCTGGGATATAGTCTAGCCTATATTGTTGTCTTTTTTCTGTACTATAACAAAGTATTTTCTTGTCTGTAGTCTGGCCCGCTGTATACCCTATAGTCTGGCCTATTATCTAGTCAATAGGCTGGCCTTTAGTCCGGACTGTAATAAACTCTACAATCTAGACTATTACAGTCCAGATTATAGACTTGAGTCTAAAAATTAGACTATACTGTAGTCTACAGCCTGGTCTATAATCAAGTCTATAATGTGGACTGCAGAGCAGTCTAAAAACTGGCATAGTCTAGCCTATAGTGTGGACTGTAGTCTAGTCTATGTTGTGGACTATAGTATATTATATGGTGTGGACTATAGTCTAGTATATAGTGTGGACTATACACTATAGTGTAGATTACAGTTTTTACATTGGACTACTAGTTTTTAGACTGAACTGCAATCCAGATCATAGACTAATTTACACATATTCTAGCCTATAGTCTGGACTATAGTCTGGACTATAATATAGTCTATAGTCTGGACTATGGTCTGAACTATAATATAGTCTATAGTCTGGACTATAGTCTAGTCTATAGTCTGGACTATAGACTAGTCTATAGTCTGGACTATAGACTAGTCTATAGTCTGGACTATAGACTAGTCTATAGTCTGGACTATAGTCTAGTCTATAGTCTGGACTATAGTCTAGTCTATAGTCTGGACTATAGTCTAGTCTATAGTCTGGACTATAGTCTAGTCTATAGTCTGGACTATAGTCTAGTCTATAGTCTGGACTACAGTCTAGTCTGGACTACAGTCTAGTCTGGACTACAGTCTAGTCTGGACTACAAACTAAAACTAAAAATGCTACTTTCACTAAAAATCTTATTTATCACTAAAAACTTCATTTTTCACTAAAAATCCTATTTTTCACTAAAAATCCTATTTTTCACTAGAAATCCTATTTTTCACTAAAAAATCCTATTTTTCACTAAAAATCCTTTTTTTCACTAAAAATCTTATTTTTTATTAAAAATCTTATTTTTTACTAAAAATCCTATTTTTCAATAAAAATCATATTTTTTACTATAAATCATATTTTTTTACTAAAAATCTTATTTTCTACAAAAAATCTGATTTTTTATTAAAAGTCCGATTTTTCACCAAAAATAAGTTTTTTTCACTATCAATCAGATTTTCGCATAAAATCTTATTTTTCTCACTAAAAAATACTTATTTTTCACTAAAAAATTTATTTTTCACTAAAAATCCCATTTTTACCAAAAATTTTTGTATCTTAATTAATTTTTAATATTTTTCAAAGAGAGAATAGAAGAAAACACAAAAGTACCCATTAAGATAGTTCCCTTCTCCCTTTATCAAATTTAAAGTACTTTAGAGTATAAAATAACAATACTATTTCTCATTTTAAGTTTCCTTACAAAAAAAGTTGTATATGTATTATTTAGAATTTTGTGATTTATCTGTTTGTGTTTGTCATCTTCCTTTTGTGTGAAAGTACTAAAGACAAAAAAAAAAACGCAAGAAATAAAACCCATAAATAATCACTGGACCATAATTGTTATGCCTAACGTGTTTCACTAAATGAATGTCATTAACGTTAACACATAAACAGCCTCCAGATCGCCCCCACCCCCACTTTAGACAACAAAACACAGCAGGATCGCTCGTTTAATACTTAATGTGTAATGTATTAAACATTTTCCTATTTACTGGTCCATAGTTGAAGAGAATAAACTACAGCAAATAAACACATTTAATGAATGAAACCAAAATTGCCTGTAACCGTTTCTCATTGTATTTGTAATGATAATGGAATAAAGAAGCCGGCAGACCGGTAGTTCGAGGAAGGTTCAAACTACCGGTAGTTACACAGAATCAGAATGCTAGAGTCAATAGAAAGGAATACTAAAAGTAAATACTGTTGGGGTTTTTTAACTAATACATACATGATTTCATTTATAAATGTATGAGTAAAGTTACATGAGAATCCATTGTTTATTTACGCTTAGATTTCTTCTCTGTATGAATTTGGTTTCCGGTCATCATATTACATGTATACAATACTACATATATACTATACTGCTACTTTCCAACTTACTAACGTTTTCAAACAATCATTCTATGAAAAGAAATTCCTATACACCCACAACAATACATACACTTAGAGAAGATTAACAGTAAATGAAAAATTATAGGAAATGAAAATGAATCAACGCGTGTCTCTAACAGTTACAACTAAAGTTAACTGCCTCTGTATATGTACAGAGTAGTATATGTGTGTTTTAGTGGAGATGTACAAGAGTAATATTGAGTGGAGATGTACAAGAGTAATATTGAAAACAAACAATCGGTTTTACAAAGTTTCAAGTCGGGACTATAATATGGTCCAAAATCTGTTCTTAAGTCTGGTCTAAAGTCTGTTCTATCTGGTTTTTAGTCTGGTCTACAGTCTGGATTATATCCTGGTATATAGTATGGAATATAATAAAGTCCATATTATGTACTTTAATCCAGTCAAGTCTATA
This sequence comes from Lucilia cuprina, assembly GCF_022045245.1. Taxonomy (NCBI): domain Eukaryota; kingdom Metazoa; phylum Arthropoda; class Insecta; order Diptera; family Calliphoridae; genus Lucilia; species Lucilia cuprina. The sequence continues at coordinate 53,677,666 of NC_060954.1, forward strand.
ATCGGATCTATACTGTACATTGGTCTATAGACTATATGGCTTGATATATATGATTGGTCTAAAGTCTGGGCTATAGTCTGATCTATAGTATGGCTTATAGTATAGACAACTATCTGGCCTATAGTCTGGTTTATAATCTAGTCTATAGTTTTGTCTATAATTTTGTGTGTAGTCTGGTCTATAGCCTTCTCTATTATCAGGTCTGGACAGACTATAGATCTCTATTGTCTGGTCTATAGGTCTCTGTAGTCTGGTCTATATAGTCTGAACTACAATCTGGTCTAAAGTCTGATCTTTATAAGTCTGATCTACAGTTTAGACAATTGTCTGGTCTTTAGTTTGGACTTTAGTCTGCATCTAAACTAGATTCTATTAAATTGAAAAAATTTAACTTAAACTGTCTTTTCCTGAAAATCATTTTTTTAATTTTAGCACATTATTGGTTTAACTTCTTATCTCTTACATATATATATTTCCTATGTACAATTTATAGTTTATATATCGGATTCTAAACATGAATATTGAACTCTCTTCACATTTTGCAAATCTTTACACAAAAATGCCTATAAATACAATAAATGCTGTTTGTTGTGTGTTGGTTGGTGATGTTGGTGGCGGTTATTTTGTAAAATGCTTAAGGATTCGTTTGTTATCCATAGAATTTAACTTTTGCAATGTTTCTCGTTTATACATTATACATTTATACTCGCTTTGTAGTGGTGGTTTCTCATTTGGACATTCTCTACTTACTCAAAACACAAACACAATTGAATAATAATACAATACATAGAAAACAAGTTAATATCCTTATGAGAATTTAATTCAATTATGCCATTGTAATTCACATTACAAAACGGAACAATAGTTGGGTTTATTGTTACTCTTCAGTTTGATTTTTCCGGGAATGTTGTGGGTAACTACAAAAATACTTCTAATGTTCCATGTGTGATAAATAAGTAGTGAAGTATAGGAAATTGTGAGATTTTCAAAGAAAACGAAATAATATTTGAGGTGAAAAATATTGGATACTATAGCCTAGTCTACAGTGTAGTGTAAAGTATTTTCTATAGTCTAGTCTATAGTCTAGTCTATAGTCTAGTCTATAGTCTAGTCTATAGTCTAGTCTATAGTCTAGTCTATAGTCTAGTCTATAGTCTAGTCTATAG
>NC_060954.1:53678931-53682299 GCF_022045245.1 Lucilia cuprina
CTCGATGATAAAAGCACTACGAAAATGCTTGGCGTTCGTTGGAATGCAGCTGGTGATTATTTTTATTTTTATACTGAGAAAATAGGACTAAAGACAAGTTATACAAAACGAGAAGTTCTTTCAGTTATAGCTCGTCTTTTTGATCCTGCAGGATGGTTAGCTCCTGTAGTGATCACAGCTAAAATATTAATGCAAAATATGTGGCTCGATAAAATCGAGTGGGATGATTGTATTAAACCATTAACGTTAAAAAAATGGCAAGATTTCATTTCAAAATATAATGATATAAATTACATTAAGCTTTCTCGGTGGGTACAGTTTAGTCCAAATTATAAAATTGAATTTCATGGTTTTTGTGACTCATCAGAATTAGCATATGCAGCCAATATTTACGTAAGGGTAGAAACTAATTGTAACGTCTATACAAATTTGCTCGTTTGCAAAACAAAAGTAGCTCCGATAAAAAAGCCATCTTTGCCCCGTTTGGAATTGTGTGGAGCAGTCCTTTTAGCAAATTTGATCGAAAGTGTAATTCCAAATTTGAATATTAATTTGTATTCCCTATATTTGTGGTCCGACTCAACGATAGTTCTTGCGTGGCTACGAAAGCCTCCTTGTACTTGGAAAACCTTTGTAGCAAACAGAGTAGCCACAGTACTAGAAAAAGTTGGAAACGAAAACTGGTTTCACATAGCATCTGGTGATAATCCTGCTGATCTAGCAACCCGGGGGCTGATGCCTTTGGAGTTGAAAGACAATAACCTATGGTGGCACGGTCCTAAATGGCTTAAATCGAATAGATCGACTTGGCCCAAAGGCCCTTTAGTATATGAAACTTCAGAAGAGGCAAAGGAAGTTCAAGTTAATATTGCTAGATCGATAGAAAAAGAAGATTTTCTTAACCGTTTCTCAAGTTTGCCCAGAGCTTATCATGTAATTGCTTACATCTTTAGATTTTACAATCTAGCTAGTAAGAGCAGACGAAAGTCCTTTAATTATGGCTCTCTTAGAATTTCAGCTCAGGAACTTTTTTTCGTACGTCAGCGGTTATTTTTCTTGTCGCAGCAATTTCACTTTGCGACCGAATTCAACAGTTTGTCAACAAAGAAGAAAATTGATCCTCGTAGTCCTTTATTAACTCTTACTCCGTTTTTAGATAGAAATAACCTTATTCGCGCTAACGGTCGTCTTGGCTCAACCAAGTGTTTATCCTACAATGAACGTCATCCTATTATACTTGCATATAATAGCAGGATAGCACGTTTATATGTAGAATTTGTGCATTTACTAGTTTATCATGGAGGTCCTCGCTTAGTTCTCAACATTGTTCGTCAAGAATGCTGGATACTAAAGGTAAAAAACTTAATAAAAACCGTCATTCACAATTGCAAAGTTTGCACATTATACCGGAAAAAGTTACAAACTCAAATTATGGCAGACTTGCCTATTGAAAGAACTACCTTTAGTCGCCCTTTCACTAATACCGGCGTTGACTTTGCTGGCCCTTTCGAAATTAAAAGTTTTACAGGCAGATACTCTCGTATTTCAAAAGGTTATGTGTGTCTCTTTGTCTGTTTTTCTACGAAGGCTATTCATCTGGAAGCAGTAAGTGATCTGTCTACTCCTGCGTTTTTAGCCGCTTTAGCTCGTTTTATAGCACGTCGTGGTTGCCCAAGTCGTATTTTCTCCGATAATGGTAGAAATTTTGTAGGTGCTGCACGAGAACTAGAGTCTAATTTTGGAAAACTTGTAAAAGAACTGCGAGATACAGCTGTTGAAAAATATGGTCATCAACATTTAGAATGGAGTTTCATCCCTGCTGCAGCCCCACATATGGGTGGATTGTGGGAAGCTGGCGTGAAGAGTCTGAAAATACACTTCAAGAAAACTGTAGGCCAATCAAAATTCACCTTTGAGGAGTTTGCTACACTTTTAGCAAGAATAGAAGCGTGTCTCAACTCTCGTCCATTAGGTCCTATATCAGAAAACATTGATGATTTGTCTGCCCTAACACCTGGCCATTTTTTAATAGGTTCTGCTTTACTTACTCCGGCTGATCCAGAAGAAACAGAATTGGCTCATAATATACTCAATAGGTGGCGAAAAGTAAAAGCTCTGCAACAGGAACTCTGTCACCGTTGGAAGGAGGAGTACATAAAAGAACTGCAAAAACGCAATAAATGGAAACATCCTCAAACCAACCTGAAAGAAAATGACCTTGTGGCCTTAAAAAATGAACCATGTAGTCCCACAGAATGGCGGTTAGGTCGTATTGTAAAAGTTTTTCCTGGTCCTGACGGTAAAGTTCGGGTGGCTGATCTCAGAACGCAAAATGGCATAATTACTCGACCAATACACAAATTAGTTCTGCTCCCTAATTGCTCTGATTAAATTTCCATAAACATCTTCTTTAAAATAATCTTGCCCAATTAAAATTTCAGGTTAATATGGACTTCAATACTGAATTTGGATGCCCTCTTTGCAATAGATACCATGCTATTCGCGTCTGTTCCAAATTCATGGTGATGCCCGTGGAACTCAAACTTAGAGTGGTGGCTCAGCACTTATTGTGCTACAATTGTCTAGCCCAATCACACAGTCGCTCAGAATGCAGAAGCATCGATCGGTGCCGGCGTTGTATGCAGGACCATAACACCTTACTGCATCCTACACCGCAAGAAAGTATTTGGTTCCCGATGACAGCGACGGTACGAGTGGTAACAAAATTTTCCACGGACGCATTCGTGCGTGCTCTAATTGACCCCACAGCAGCCAGATCCTCTATCATGCAGAGTGAAATAGACGGCCTCGAATTGGGTGTTCATCAGGGCCGCACGAACATAGTGGTATACCATAGCCACGAGGAAAAGAGAAGAATAAATGTAGAATGCGTAGTGGAAAAGAGAAGATTTGGCTGTACCCCTTCAGCAAGTATTGACCGCGCTGATAAATATCCACGTCCAAGGGCAGTCGATCGTGCAAATGCGGACGTACACTGGCATATTAGTCGCCCATATCAGTTGATATTAGGAGCAGACGCCATGAGCCGTGTTTTATTAGGACCAGCTACAAGACGTCCTGGACAGATATACGCCCAAAACACCATCTTTGGGATTGCATATTTCGGTGAAGGCATAAAAAGAACCTAGAAATTTGTCTTACTTTTAAACATTTGTTGCCCATGAGAGGCATTTGAATTCATATTGAAATTATTGTTTTTGTTATATATATATATATACATATATTTGTCGTCCTAAGAGGCATTTGAATTCATATTGAAATTATTGTTTTTGTTATATATATATTTGTCGTCCTACGAGGCGTTTGAATCAACATTGAATTTAAAATTGCTGTTATTTTTTATTTAA
>NC_060954.1:53682399-53688090 GCF_022045245.1 Lucilia cuprina
ATAGTCTAGTCTATAGTCTAGTCTATAGTCTAGTCTATAGTCTAGTCTATAGTCTAGTCTATAGTCTAGTCTATAGTCTAGTCTAGTCTGTAGTCTAGTCTATAGTCTTGTCTGTAGTCTAGTCTATAGTCAAGTCTATTGTCTAGTCTAAAGTCTACTCTGTATTCTAGTGTTTAGTCTAGTCTATAGTCTAGTCCAGTATAGTATAGTCTATAGTCTCGTCTATTGTCTAGTCTATTGTCTAGTCTATATTCTAGTCTATAGTCTAGTCTATAGTCTAGTCTATAGTCTAGTCTATAGTCTAGTCTATAGTCTAGTCTATAGTCTAGTCTAAAGTCTGGTTTATAGTGTAGTCTATAGTCTCGTCTTGACTATAGACTACTCTATAGTCTAGTCCAGATTCTAGTCTATAGTCTTGTCAATAATCAGGTCCATAATGTTCCAGTCTGTAAACAAGTTCATTAACCTTATTTTTGTGTATAGTTTTAATTATGTTATAAATAGATCTATTATGTTCAGGTACTACGCAGTAAAGCTTTTGTTCTAGCTTTGTAGTCTAAATTCTTAGGTTACTTGTTTTCTAGTCGAGCCAAAGCTCTACCCTCTTATCTTAATCATCTTAAAGAGCTTGTTGTCATATTACTTGCTAAATTCTTCTTACAAATTTTGCTAAGCTCACTGCTTGCCTATCATATCAAGTTTAAATAATTAAACACCTTTTGACATGTTATACCATGATAAACGCCAAAATATATGCAACAGTATTTTTCAGTGGTAAAATATTCATAATTTATACAACTTTACAAATGAAAAATGTCCAACTATTTGGACTGTACATGAAATATACATAGGAAGGGGTCGAAAGAGGATAGAAAAAAATGTAATGCTTAAATAAAAATTATAAATAGTTACACGTATAATGTTGTGTAATCATGCCATTTTATCCTTTTTTAACTAGAGAGAAAGGAAAACATCACCAACAGTCAAAATGTTGTTATTCAAACTGAATTGGACATGAAGTCCTTGTTAAGTTTGCTATAGCGTTGTTGTTATCTTGACAAGTTTTAACAACAATAAAAACAACAACCACAACCAAAACATTATGTTTCATTTTTGATATCGTTATAAACATAACCAGCTCATATCCTTTATATCCTTTATGTACTCACTTATTTATACATCCATACATATTACTTGTACTAACTAGTATGTATGAACTAGTATGTTGTATTTTCGTAGTCATGTTGTATGAATGAATTTCATTTTGTATACCGCTTACAACCTGACCAGTGAGTGCAACAGGGAAAAGGACTTTTTAACCAACATTAATATATAATGAGTACATAAGAAGTCAGGTAATAAGTTTTTTCTTTTCGTTTTTATTTTTTTTTTGTTTTTTTTTTTTTTTTTGTAAAGATGGTTATGTTTTTCATGTGTTAGTGTGTGTATCTTTAAAACAGCGGGTTACTGTATGAATGTCCTTTGAGTTATAGAGGTTAATGTAAGGATTACATATCTTTTGCAGAAGACTTTGTGAAAACTTGATTAATCTTATATTTAAGAATGTAATTCTTAAGCAGATTTGATTTATGTTGCATTTACTTTGAAAGGTAATGTGGAGAATTCCAAATAGATTCGTTAGTTCGCCATTTACATGGTTCCGCTGCTTAAGCTGTACCAATCAGCCTACAGACACTTTCTAAATCGGAATTATAATACAAATATTTCTAACCCTAGATAAACCTAAATTTTTAATTAAATATCTATCGCTATTGACATCCATGTCATTTTCTTTAAACTCCTTAAACTATGCTACATTTTATTTATTCTTCAAACGCCTGTAACTTTACCTTCTTTTTAATTGGTATACTATTTCTAAACAAATACCAACTAAATCTTAATTAAAGATTTATTTGTGATTAAAAACTCATTTAAAGTTTTTTGAACTTTTGTTCATGGTAGAGATTTGTTTTTCGTTTATTGGCAATATTCCAATAATTAGTCAAACCAAATTTTTTAACTCAATCTTTATAAAAAGATTCTCAATGTAAAAATAAAGTTTAACGAAATCAAAATAAAGCATCAGCAAACAAATACATCAACATGTTTAACAGCAAATAAACGAAAAAAATATAAATAAATGTACTACAACAATTTTATGAACTTAAGTTTGACCTGTGTTGTTAACTCTTCTCAAAAGTGGGAGAGTTTGTATATATTTATATTTGTTATAGTCTCTGTGTACCCTACAGTTCAAGGTAGCATTTATCTAAACATAGATTAAGAATTGATAACATTTTTTATTGTTTACTTTTTGCATTACTTGGGTACACTGGACCAGAATATTATACATTTTGAACTTAGTAGGAAATTTGAAAAACAAACTGTCTCCTAACTATTGGGTACTATATACATGCGTGTCTTGAACAGGACTGACTTTCAATCAACAATGCCCCAACAACAAAATTAAACCAAAACTACAACAACACGAGATATTTATTGTATTTTTTTATTTGTGTGTTGCATGTAAATACTCACAAAGTGTTATTTATAGTGGAGCCTAGTGAAATACAGTGGGCTCTAAGGGTTTTTTTTCACCTTTCTATTTTCAACCAATACAATATGGGTCGTGACTACTAAAGTCTAGCGAATCGTAAACTATAGACTAGACTATACAATATGTTAGAATGTTAATAAGACTATTGGCCAAATTATAGATATCTATAGTCTAGACTATAGACTAGAATATTGTCAAGAGTACAAACATGACTATAGTACAGACTAGACTATAATCAAGACTATTCTATAATCCAGACTATAGAGAAGACTATAGTAAAAACTATTCCATAGTCCAGAATACAAACTAGACTATAAACTAGATTATAGTCCAGGCTATAGACTTGACTATAGTCAATAATATAGACTAGACTATTGTCAAGACTATAGACTAGAATATAGTCAATACTATAGACTGAATTATATTCAATTCTATAGACTAGACTATAAACAAGACTTTAGTCAAGGTTATAGACTAGACTATATTCAAGACATAGATTAGAATATAGTCAAGACTGTAGATCAGACTAAAGTCAAGACTGTAGATCAGACTAAAGTCAAAAATATTGACTAGACTAAAGTCCAGACTGTAGAGTAAACTATAGTCCAGACTATAGACTATATTCCAGACTATGGAATAGACTACAGTCCAGACTATAGTCCATACTACACACTAGACTATAGTTCAGTCTATAGACTAGACTATAGTCCATACTATAGACTAGACTATAATCCAGTCTATAGACTAGACTATAGTCCAGACTATAGACGAGACTATAGTCCAGTCTAAAGACTAGATTATAGTCCAGACTATAGTCCAGACTATAGACTAGACTATAGTCCAGACGGTATTACAGACTTTAGACTAGACTCTTGCTTACACTATAGATTAGACTATAGTTTAGACTATAGACTAGACTATAGTTAAGACTATAGACTAGACTACAGTTTAGACTATAGACTAGATTATAGTTAAGACTATAGACTACACTATAATTAAGACTATAAACTAGACTAGACTATATTCCAGACTATGGAATAGACTATAGTCCAGACTACAGAATAGACAACTGTCCAGACTACAGACTAGACTATAGTCCAGACTACAGACTAGACTATGGTCCAGATTATATACTGGACTATAATCAAGACTATTGACTATTCTAGACTGTAGACTAGACTAGATTATAGACTAGACTATAGTCCAGACTTCAGACTACCCTATACCAAAGACTATAGTCAAGGCTAAACTCAAGGCTATAGTCAAAGCTATAGTCAAGACTATAGATTAGAATATAGGCAAGACTATACACAAGTCTATAGTCAAGTTTATACACAAGTTTATAGTCAAGACTATAGACTAGGCAATAATTTAGACTATAAACTAGACCATAGTCAATATTACAGACTATAATATAGTCAAGACTATAGACTAGACTATAGTCATTACTATAGACTAGACTATAGTCGAGTCTAGAAAAGACATTATAGTACAAACTATAAACTTTTCACTTTGTACTAACCTATAGTCTTGACTATAAACTATAGTCAAGACTGTTGTACAAAGTACAGACATATAGTGCAGGCAATAGACTAGACAATAGTTCAGAATATAGACAAGACTATGGTCAAGACTTTAGACTATAGTCTACGCTATATACTAGGTGATAGTCCATTCTAGAGTATATATTGTAATCCAGACTAAAGAACATACTATAGACTAAACTATAGATAAGAATACAGTCTAGTTTAGTCTAAACTAATATTGAATATAAAGTCGTATTAAAGAAATACTTTCCAATGACCACCACTGTGCCTCTCACACACTTACCCATCCAAAGTCCTACTCACATGTTTATTCACCTTTTAGGCTTAAACTTGGTTGCCTACACTCAGGAATAAAGAGCAATAAGAATGGATGGATGGATGGATTGGCTTGATGGTTGGCAGGCTTCATGGTTTTGTTGGCTGACTGGCTATTTAACCATGGCGTAAAAATATGTTGTAGTAGATTTTTTTATATAAACAACATTTATTTTGTAACCTGCTACCTGCTGGTTTTTTCTTCTTCTCTTTTTGTTTATATGCTAAAAACCAACAACAACTACCAGGAGAAGCGAAAAAATAAAACAAAAATTCAAAGAGAAATTATTTGCGCAACTAATTAAAACTGAAGTTTCCGCCGTATTTGTATGCAGAGGAATTTCCCTAGAAAATGTTTACAATTTCAATAGACATAAATAGTTAAAGGGCGTGACATAGAGGGGAGGGGTTGTTTTCGTAAAAACAACTCTGAAATGTTATACTATTATATATGTGTGTGTATGTGTGTAAATTCTCGTCAACATATAAGAATAACATGCTCATTATATTTTAAACGTTAAGCGATAATAAGGCAATTAATATATAAACAAATATTCATATGTTCTAAAGCATGCACAGACATGTTTTCACAGAATGCTGTTATACAATTTTGCATGAATGTTTTTGCCACAAGGTAATTATTTTAAAATTTTCATAAAATCAAAAAACACCAACTGCGTCGTTTCTTTGGAGAATAATTTTGTTTTAGCGGAATTACACAATTTTAAAAGCATATTTTAAGGTAGCTTATTAGTAGCATATTTTTAGGCAATTAACATTTTCTTTTACTTGATGGCAAATTGTAGTCTGGTGCACGATCTGTACTATAGTATTATCTATAGTCGGGACTATAGTAAAGTGTATAGATGGATATATGGACTATATATAGTATGGTCTATTGCTTATAGTCTGGAATGTAGTCACATCTATAATCTAGTCTAGTCTGCCGGCAATATAGTGGGGGCTATAGTCAAGTCTATAGTTGGGACTCTAGTATAGACAAGTCTTTAGTCAGGACTATGTCTTGTCCAGACCATAGTCTATTCTAGTCTATAGTCGGGACTATAGTCTAGTCAATTGTCGAGACTACAGTCTAGTCTACAGTCGGTACTATATTCTAGTCTATAGTCGGGACTATAGTCTAGTCTATAGTCGGAACTATAGTCTAGTCTATAGTCGGGACTATAGTCTAGTATATAGTCGGGACTATAGTCTAGCCTATAGTCGGGACTATAGTCTAGTATATAGTCGGGACTATAGTCTAGTCTATAG
>NC_060954.1:53688190-53706086 GCF_022045245.1 Lucilia cuprina
GACTATAGACTAGACTATAGACTAGACTATAGACTAGACTATAGACTAGACTATAGACTAGACTATAGACTAGACTATAGACTATACTATAGACTAGACTGTAGACTATACTGTAGACTATACTATAGACTAGACTATTGGAAAATAAACCATAGGACTATAGTTTAGAATATAGAATACACAGCATAGACTACAGACAGGAAACTAAACTAGAATAAATTATATACCTGACTATAGTAAAATATTAACCAAACTATTTAACCGACCTTAGACAAGGCTTAGAATAAAGGCTAAACTACAGACTGGGCTATATACTAGACTAAAAACTATACTATAGACTGGACTACTTTCACTTAGCTTTTGACTAGGCCATAGACAATGCTACTGGCGAGACTTTAGAATCAACTACGAGACTATTGCCTATATACCATATATATTATAATAAATACAGTTAAAATATATTAGTTTTTTGAAGCAGCCTAATTTATGTATATCGTATATGTATAATATGAATACATAAAACACGTTTATGTAAAACTAACAACTACAACTACTACTATTGCAGCAACAAAAACGCCTGTGATTTAATCCGCTTACAGCCATGAAAGATAAGCTTAAAAATACAACACTATAACTGTATATGTTCGTTTAGTTGGTATATAGTTTAGTTGATCGTTCGTTGATTGTTTAGTTTAAAGAAGAGAAAATTATTTCTCATAAACTACATCCACTAACTAAAACTAAACAATGTTAAGCGCCTAAAAGCATGCATAGAGTATTAAAGTAAATGTTTTATATATACATACATATACATACATATATGTATTTATTTTTTCCTTTTATATAGTTTGTTCAATTGTATTTTAAATTAATACCACAAATGCGTGTTGAATAATAGAGCATTTTGGCCGGTCACTGTTTCAGAAGTTACAACTGGAGGCAGGTTGTGTTTTTGTATAATAAGTAAATCGTAATGAAAGTTATATTTCGTTGTTTTGAATATTTAATGAGAAAATTTTACTTTAAAAGTTTGGACAATTTCAAACTGTATTTGACTATTTTGAGGGATTTATAAATAAAAATTTTTAATACAAAGACAAATTCAAGCGATTTTGAGGTTTGACATTTTCAAAATTTTACTTTATTTATGCATCTATAGAGAGTAGAGTAATTTAAAACTTTTCTGTCGTTTATAGCTTCTTCATATGATTAACCTGTCATGGGTTAGAAATATTCGTCAACATTAAAATTCTTTGATTTTAAAATTAATTCTAATACAGGTTTACTCAACTTTAAATAAACATTTTAAATTATGATGATTTTATAAACAATATCATATAACACATGATATTTAAATTTCCTAACAATTACAAAGCACTTTTTGTAAAATTTTCGATTTCTATTCAAATTTTGTTTCCCAATGTCTAGCAAATTTTTTTTGATTTTGATTACATGGTACAATAGAACGATGGTATTCATTACAATTGTCTTAGAACTTAGAAAACGAACTAAATGAGAAAGAAAAAAAAAAAAAACACCGAGTTTTCCAACACATTACTTGCCTAAAGGCGCAAATTTCAAATGTTTTGTTCCGTTTCCCTTTATTGTTTTGCTTGGTCGTTTGTTTGTTTGCTTGTTTGCTTGCTTGCTTACTTGCTTGTTACTATGTTTGTATGTGTGTGTATATATGCTCTGTTGTTGTAGAAAGGTTTATGAAGAGGAAAATTTTACAGTTGTTATTCTATGATTACACTTGGTTGAATTCAAACACATTCATTCATACATTCATTTATTCATACACATTCGCCTGTAAATAGTGTATGTCTTCATTCATTCATTCATTCGTTTATTTTGTAATATGCATGACGTTCAAATAATATTCAGTAAAATTTACAATTTTCCATATACCACAATCCATTATATTTTCCTTACGTTATGGTCTAGTGTTTTGTTATTGGCCATGTTGCCAATAAAGCAATAGAGAGATGGTTGCTTCATCCACAGACATACATAATATGGAGATTACTCTCACAGTTACGAAATTTGAGTTAAGTTTTCAACATTTATTAGAGTTCTATTTAAATTTTTGTTATAAACTCTCTTAGGTTACCTTCTCCTTTTACATAGTTTTATCACTTGATTTCCTTTCATTCATTTACATACATACATTCATTTTCCCATCAGCGTGGCAAATATTTTGACACATTTGATGGATAAGTTGTTAAATTTTTGGCGAAGTTTTAATTTAAAACTCTTTAAAAGCGCAATAATAAAAGAATATCTTTTGAAATGTTAATAATGACCAGTGTCGTTTTTGATGAAGTCCACATTGACAGATGTGGAGTTCATCAAACAAAAATGTAATTGTTACAAACCTTAGCTTTTTCAAAAAAGTGATGTAAACAAGAATTACCTGAAATAAAGAAAAAATATATAAAAATTATTATTTGGAGCCAAATAGCATAACATATTTATCTAGATCTAATATAAAACTAAAAGTAAAATGTGATTTGGTTTTCATAGAATTCAAGTTGAATTGTACCTTGACTCAGATATACTTAAGCCATTTATTGTTTAATAAAACTGTGGATGGATGTTTAAGTAAAATTTTATAGGGGGCTAGGGTTAAATGGGAAGCCCTATAATTATAAAGTTCTTGAGGGTCATCAAGGCTAGTATAGAACTTGGTTTTGCAGCTTTTTGTCGGGATACGAGTATATTAAACATAATTATGACTGAAAAGCCCTATTTTGCGGTTTCAGTTGTATGGGGCCTAGGTGAAATAATGGGCCGATGATTTTCAATAGGCTTCGTCTATAGTACGATAAAAGATCATATGCCAAATTTCATAGAATTATCTTCAAAATTGCGACCTGTAGTTTGATTACAAGGTTTACATGGACGGACGGACAGATGGACGGACAAAGCTAAATCGACTCAGAAAATGATTCTGAACCGATTGGTATACTATTAGGGTATAGGACTAATATTATTGTATGTTACAAACATCAGCACAAACCCAACATACCCTCCCCACTAAAGTGGTGTAGGGTATAATGAATGCAAGATGTTTTTTGGAAATAACCTGTTTCTATTTGTTCTTGAAATATTCGCGATTTCTTTAATCAACGAAATGAATGCCGAAAGATTTAACGTGAGCAGGTCTTTTCTTCCACTGAGTAGACTAGAGACGGTCTACCATGCGCCCCTGAATTCTTCTACGAAGAACTCAGGTAGAACTTTTTGTACATGGATGTCCGGGTTTAGGAATCCAGCATATGCTGCTTTTTACATAGACCTGTTCGAAGAGAGAATTATCCAACCCATTAGGATATATCAGTATTTAAACTAACATTATCTCCCTGCGATTTAGGGTATTAAACCACAGACACTACGTGCATTCCCAAGGAACGTCAACCAACTGACCAGCCAGGACATAGTCCTGCGGGCAACTGGCCACCCATAATGCCAGATTATATGGTGCTCTGGTTAGACCTCATGCCAAATCATTCCGAAGCGAAGCCAAGGATACATTTGACATCACCAGTTTATAGTCCCGGTACCTCTTTTACCCTGGATTGCAATACACCATGATGGAGATTTCATCATGGAAACATGCCCCCGGGGGGTTAATCAACGAAATAGCAAATGCAGTATTAGTCTAGGTCTGTGAAAGCAATTACTCTCCTACATCATTGTATATTTTAGGGGATATATCCATAATCATAGCCTAAATATTCTTATTTAGTTTTTGGAATATTCTCCATTTAGCTGTTCGAATGACTAGTATAGTTCTATAGACTAGTTTATTGTCTATCTCTATAGACTAATCTATTCTCCGGTCTATTGACTGGTATACTGACTAGTGTACTGTCTATTCAATTCATAAGTTAACTCTTTATCAAAAATATTATCTTGATTATTGACAGTTCTATGGAATAGTTCAGATATTAGTCTACTAACTAGTCTATGAATTTGTTTGCTTACTATGAACTAGTCAACTGACTAATCTACAGTATTTATTTAATAGGAACAGTCTTCTGAATAAGGACTAGTCTTTTGACAAGCCTATTTTAAGGACGAACATACTCGAAGAGGAAAATTTTAGTCTTAGACTAGGCTTGTCAAATCAATAACAACAAACCTAAGCGATTATCGCTGTCTCAGTTTCGAAAATATATATTTTTGAGACAACCAAGCAATTAAATCAAATATTTTATCCTCGTATATAAAACTATAAACTTGTAGACTTGGATTTAAATATTTTTACTTTTTATAATAAATATTATTTAGAATACCTTCTTTAAATGTATGTATATATTAGTTATAAACTAAAAATAAACTTTTTTATATCCACCATATTTTGCCCTATTCTATTTAACCCCATTTTTCCCGTTTAATCCTATTCTTTCTATTAAAAATACTTCACGACAGTCTATATGTATGTAATAGGAATCTAAAAAAAACTACAACCCTAATTGAAATAAGTTTTAGTGCAAACATCCGGCTAAATGTAAATGCACTTAAAAGCTCTAAATTGCGTGCCCTCTAACAGTAAATGTTAGCAGGCAAAATAGGTAAAAAATATAAAACAAGAAAAAATAAAACGAACAATGTAAAAAGAAAAGAACAGAATTTAAAACAAGAAATGCAAAAAAAAAAAACTAAAGGTAAAAATTTATAAAACAAATATTGTTACGACTATATTTAACTCGTACCTTTTCTAAATTGTTGCTAGAGAATCGTGGTTCTTTCTATTTTCTTAACATACCAGAGATTCTGTATGGTGACAATGTATCCCTTTCAGTCAGTATACAACTAAATGGTTTTACTCTTTTTTATATCATTGACTTTGACGACCTCAGATAAGCTAAAGAAAAACTTCTTTTAATAGTTTACAAACCATTAATAAATTATACTACTAGTTTGTTATAGACATCCAAAATCAAGAAAATGATCCATTCTGTACACCCAACACTTATATTGGCGTTGCTGAGTTAGAGAGTACAAGAATCAAATTTGTGTATTTTTACATTTGTATTGTAAAAAAGGCAAATTAAAAAATATATTCATGCTCATGCATTTGTGCTGTTGTATGCAAAAGAACTTTACGATTTTTCTGGGTAAATGACTCTATTGCTAACGATTCCTTTTTAAAACAAAACTAATATTAATGGTGGTATAGAATGGTATGCCTAAAATTATGCAATAAATTTATGTATGCTCACAAAAAGAACTACCAGATTGTAAAAAAACTAATAGTTTCATCATAAAACAAAAGCGAAAATTTTTTATGAATCAAGTCTAGTCTAGTCAATTGTCTAGTTTATAGTCTTGTCTACAGACTAATCTATAGTCTAGTCTATAGTCTAGTCTATAGTCTAGTCTATAGCCTAGTCTATAGTCTAATCTATAGCCAAGTCCATATTCTAGTTTATAGTCTAGTCTATAGTCTAGTCTATAGTCTAGTCTATAGTCTAGTCTATAGTCTAGTCTATAGTCTAGTCTATAGTCTAGTCTATAGCCTAGTCTATAGTCTAGTCTATAGTCTTGTCTATAGTCTAGTCTATAGTCTAGTCTATAGTCTAGTCTATAGTCTAGTCTATAGTCCAGTCTATAGTCCAGTCTATAGTGTAGTCTATAGTCTAGTCTATAGTCTAGTCTATAGTCTAGTCTAGACTATAGTCTAGTCTGTAGTCTAGTCTATAGTCTAGTCTATAGTCTAGTCTATAGTCTAGTCTATAGTCTAGTCTATAGTCTAGTCTATAGTCTAGTCTATAGTCTAGTCTATAGTCTAGTCTATAGTCTAGTCTATAGTCTAGTCTATAGTCTAGTCTATAGTCTAGTCTATAGTCTAGTCTATAGTCTAGTCTATAGTCTAGTCTATAGTCTAGTCTATAGTCTAGTCTATAGTCTAGTCTATAGTCTAGTCTATAGTCCAGTATATAGTCTAGTCTATAGTCTAGTCTATAGTCTAGTCTATAGTCTAGTCTATAGTCTAGTCTATAGTCTAGTCTATAGTCTAGTCTATAGTCTAGTCTATAGTCTAGTCTATAGTCTAGTCTATAGTCTAGTCTATAGTCTAGTCTATAGTCTAGTCTATAGTCTAGTCTATAGTCTAGTCTATAGTCTAGTCTATAGTCTAGTCTATAGTGTGGTCTATAGTCTAGTCTATAGTCTAGTCTATAGTCTAGTCTATAGTATAGTCTATAGTCTAGTCTATAGTCTAGTCTATAGTCTAGTCTATAGTCTAGTCTATAGTCTAGTCTATAGTCTAGTCTATAGTCTAGTCTATAGTCTAGTCTATAGTCTAGTCTATAGTCTAGTCTATAGTCTAGTCTATAGTCTAGTCTATAGCCTAGTCTATAGTCTGGTCTATAGTCTAGTCTATAGTCTAGTCTATAGTATAGTCTATAGTCTAGTCTATAGTCTAGTCTATAGTCTAGTCTATAGTCTAGTCTATAGTCTAGTCTATAGTCTAGTCTATAGTCTAGTCTATAGTCTAGTCTATAGTCTAGTCTATAGTCTAGTCTATAGTCTAGTCTATAGTCTAGTCTAGTCTATAGTCTAGTCTATAGTCTAGTCTATAGTCTAGTCTATAGTCTAGTCTATAGTCTAGTCTATAGTCTAGTCTATAGTCTAGTCTATAGTCTAGTCTATAGTCTAGTCTATAGTCTAGTCTATAGTCTAGTCTATAGTCTAGTCTATAGTCTAGTCTATAGTCTAGTCTATAGTCTATAGTCTTGTCTATAGTCTAGTCTATAGTCTAGTCTATAGTCTAGTCTATAGTCTAGTCTATAGTCTAGTCTACAGTCTAGTCTATAGTCTAGTCTATAGTCTAGTCTATAGTCTAGTCTATAGTCTAGTCTATAGTCTAGTATATAGTCTAGTCTATAGTCTAGTCTATAGTCTAGTCTATAGTCTAGTCTATGGTCTAGTCTATAGTCTAGTCTATAATCTAGTCTATAGTCTAGTATATAGTCTAGTCTATAGTCTAGTCTATAGTCTAGTCTATAGTCTAGTCTATAGTCTAGTCTATAGTCTAGTCTATAGTCTAGTCTATAGTCTAGTCTATAGTCTAGTCTATAGTCTAGTCTATAGTCTAGTCTATAGTCTAGTCTATAGTCTAGTCTATAGTCTAGTCTATAGTCTAGTCTATAGTCTAGTCTATAGTCTAGTCTATAGTCTAGTCTATAGTCTAGTCTATAGTCTAGTCTATAGTCTAGTCTATAGTCTAGTCTATAGTCTAGTCTATAGTCTAGTCTATAGTCTAGTCTATAGTCTAGTCTATAGTCTAGTCTATAGTCTAGTCTATAGTCTAGTCTATAGTCTAGTCTATAGTCTAGTCTATAGTCTAGTCTATAGTCTAGTCTATAGTCTAGTCTATAGTCTAGTCTATAGTCTAGTCTATAGTCTAGTCTATAGTCTAGTCTATAGTCTAGTCTATAGTCTAGTCTATAGTCTAGTCTATAGTCTAGTCTATAGTCTAGTCTATAGTCTAGTCTATAGTCTAGTCTATAGTCTAGTCTATAGTCTAGTCTATAGTCTAGTCTATAGTCTAGTCTATAGTCTAGTCTATAGTCTAGTCTATAGTCTAGTCTATAGTCTAGTCTATAGTCTAGTCTATAGTCTAGTCTATAGTCTAGTCTATAGTCTAGTCTATAGTCTAGTCTATAGTCTAGTCTATAGTCTAGTCTATAGTCTAGTCTATAGTCTAGTCTATAGTCTAGTCTATAGTCTAGTCTATAGTCTAGTCTATAGTCTAGTCTATAGTCTAGTCTATAGTCTAGTCTATAGTCTAGTCTATAGTCTAGTCTATAGTCTAGTCTATAGTCTAGTCTATAGTCTAGTCTATAGTCTAGTCTATAGTCTAGTCTATAGTCTAGTCTATAGTCTAGTCTATAGTCTAGTCTATAGTCTAATCTATAGTCTAGTCTATAGTCTAGTCTATAGTCTAGTCTATAGTCTAGTCTATAGTCTAGTCTATAGTCTAGTCTATAGTCTAGTCTATAGTCTAGTCTATAGTCTAGTCTATAGTCTAGTCTATAGTCTAGTCTATAGTCTAGTCTATAGTCTAGTCTATAGTCTAGTCTATAGTCTAGTCTATAGTCTAGTCTATAGTCTAGTCTATAGTCTAGTCTATAGTCTAGTCTATAGTCTAGTCTATAGTCTAGTCTATAGTCTAGTCTATAGTCTAGTCTATAGTCTAGTCTATAGTCTAGTCTATAGTCTAGTCTATAGTCTAGTCTATAGTCTAGATTATAGTCTAGTCTATAGTCTAGTCTATAGACTAGTCTATAGTCTAGTCTATAGTCTAGTCTATAGTCTAGTCTATAGTCTAGTCTATAGTCTAGTCTATAGTCTAGTCTATAGTCTAGTCTATAGTCTAGTCTATAGTCTAGTCTATTGTCTAGTCTGTAGTCTAGTCTATAGTCTAGTCTATAGTTTAGTTTATAGTCTTGTTTATAGTCTAGTCTATAGTTTAGTTTATAGTCTAGTTTATAGTCTAGTCTATAATCTAGTCTTATTAAATATACTAGAAGAAGGACCAGTTAAGAGCTCAGTGATTTGGCTAGACAGTATTCTAGTCAATAGACGATTCAGCCTCCTTTTTTGGTGAGCTTTTTCTTTTTATACCATCTTAAACAATTATAAATTAATTTCGAAATTTTCTAAAAACCCTCCATTAGAGCAGAAGAGTTACATTTTACCAAAAACAAATTATAATTTCTGTAATGACTAATTAAATTATTTACAAGTGAATTCATGAATCTTAATGATTGTTACTTATTTTCAATTACAAAAACATAAATTAAATATTTTTAAGTATCAAAGAGTAAATGATAATTATCTGTAATTATAACTATTGTTAAACGAAAACACTCGTAAGTGTGTAAGTCTATGTTTTGTTGTGAAAACTTATAAACAAACATACATAAAATGACAATTACAAGTCATTATTTTTCATGTAAATCTTGTCAATCCGTTTTAATTAAATTGTGCCACTTAAAGACCACTTTTCTTAAAAACCAACCCATCCCACCCGACCTAAGCAACGGAGCAAGAAAACACCACTATTGACTCAAGTATTTGTTTAGGTTGACAAACCCCTTCCTTCAAGTTTCTTAAGATTTCTATTCTTTGACTCATTCATTCATTCATTCCCTTTCATTTTGTCCTTTTCCGCTAAACAAACAGATTTTAACAATTCAATGGCCATTCGTTTTAAGTAGTTATTCGAAACGAATAAAAAACAAACTTTTCTATGAAATTAAAATACAGAAATGGTGCCACATCTTAAGGAAAATTTCTTCAAGAATACTTCAATTATACAATTTAAAAGGAAACGCTAACAGCAAGAGAAACATAGCAACAAACCTCCCCCCAAGCTAGGGAATTTCTTTCTTTTTTTTGTTGTTGTTTGTAATAAAGATTCACTAGAGGATTGCTGTGGATGAGCAGCAGCAACAAAAAGGTAAGAAAAGGTGACTTAACAAGACCTCTTAAGCATGAATTTATGTTACAACGGAAATTAGTGCCTAAACGTTTGTCAACAACGTTTTTCATTAGACCTTAAGAAAGCAAAAGGGCTGGATGGGGTTGGCCAAAGGTGAAATTTATTTCTAAGTCAAATTTGAGATGATTAAGTGACAAGTTGATTATATTTTGTGAATGAATGCTGAAATATTTTATAAAATAATCCAAAGAGTACAGGTAGTATTCCACAGACTACATTAATCCTAACACTAGTCCCAACACTAATCCAAAGACTAGTTCCTTAACTAGTCCACAGACTAGTCTCATAACTAGTCCATATACTAGTTTCTAGCTTAATCTAAACATCTAAAGACTAGTTCAAAGATTAGTTGAATTCTCTATTCTTTGTACCAATCCAGACTAGTCACTAGATTGGGGCATAGACTATTTCATAGACAAATCCATAGACTTATTCTTGGGCTAATCCATGGGCTTATAGATAGCACTTTCTATAAAGTAGTTCATAGTCTATAATCTAGTTCAATTTTGCTTTAACTGCTAACACTTTGCCTACCATTCACGCTCTCATCTCTACATCCTTTCTATAACTAAAATAAAATACAGCTAAATGCTGTTAAATAAAGGACATGACAACAACAAAAATGTGAAAAAACTTTTTACAGCCTTTCCCTATATATAGCAGTTGTCTTAGTCGAGAGGTTAAATGTGAAATTTAAATCTGCGACGTATTTTTTTTAATTTAATCACAAAGAGGATTTTCAATAAATTTTAAAACAAACTTTAACAAGAAATTCTCCATTACTAGACACCAAAAAAACGAAAACAACAAGCAAAGATATTTAATATTAAAGTAAAGCCTCCCTCCTTTTTCAAACACCTATCCACCGTCATTCAAAACACTTTCAACCCGTTAATGTTATAAACATTGCTTAAATGTCAGGGGAAAAATGTTTAGCGACAGGTGCTTGTAAAGCTTCATATGGAGTGTGGAAAACATTTTATTTAATTTATATCATCGTTGTGATTATGCTTGGTCGGTAGATCCTATTTAGACGGAATCATTTGGTAGAAACATAAAAATTTAGATTTTTATTTCAGGGACATATCATTAAGAAGGTGAAAGAAATGTGTACTTTAGTTGGAATATCATTTAATACTTGCTGAATTGTTGGAAGCAGGTGTATTTAAATGGGTTTAATACGAATACTCAAAGGAACATGATGAAGCTGACGCACCGAATTGTTGAAGTTTCGGTAGAATTTTTTCAAGTGAAGTTAGTTTTGCCGTATGCCTGAGGTAGTTGTGTGTTCTTGTTCATTAGTAAAGAAGTCTTAATTCGATTCTCACAAAAGACAAATAACATAAGTTCTCAGGAAAACCACCGAACACCCATAAACCAGTACTCAACCACGTACTTACTATCTATAATTATCTAATCTTCTATCTATTCTATCTATCTATCTATCTATCTATCTATCTATCTATCTATCTATCTATCTATCTATCTATCTATCTATCTATCTATCTATCTATCTATCTATCTATCTATCTATCTATCTATCTATCTATCTATCTATCTATCTATCTATCATCTATCTATCACATCATCTATCTAACTCTATCTATCATCTATTACATCTATCTATCTATCTTACTCATCTATCTATCTATCTATCTATCTATCTATCTATATCTCTATCTATCTATCTATCTATCTATCTATCTATCTATCTATCTATCTATCTATCTATCTATCTATCTATCTATCTATCTATATCTATCTATCTATCTATCTCTATCTATCTATCTATCTATCTATCTATCTATCTATCTATCTATCTCTATCTATCTATTCTATCTATCTATCTATCTATCTATCTATCTATCTATCTATCTATCTATCTATCTATCTATCTATCTATCTATCTATCTATCTATCTATCTATCTATCTATCTATCTATCTATCTATCTATCTATCTATCTATCTATCTATCTATCTATCTATCTATCTATCTATCTATCTATCTATCTATCTATCTATCTATCTATCTATCTATCTATCTATCTATCTATCTATCTATCTATCTATCTATCTATATTCTATCTATCTATCTATCTATCTATCTATCTATCTATCTATCTATCTATCTATCTATCTATCTATCTCTATCTATCTATCTATCTATCTATCTATCTATCTATCTATCTATCTATCTATCTATCTATCTATCTATCTATATATCTATCTATCTACCTATCTATCTATCTATCTATCTATCTATCTATCTATCTATCTATCTATCTATCTATCTATCTATCTATCTATCTATCTATCTATGTATCTTTCTATCTATCTATCTATCTATCTATCTATCTATCTATCTATCTATCTATCTATCTATCTATCTATCTATCTATCTATCTATCTATCTATCTATCTATCTATCTATCTATCTATCTATCTATCTATCTATCTATCTATCTATCTATCTATCTATCTATCTATCTATCTATCTATCTATCTATCTATCTATCTATCTATATCTATCTATCTATCTATCTATCTATCTATCTATCTATCTATCTATCTATCTATCTATCTATCTATCTATCTATCTATCTATCTATCTATCTATCTATCTATCTATCTATCTATCTATCTATCTATCTATCTATCTATCTATCTATATATATATCAATCAATCTATCTATCTATCTATCTATCTATCTATCTATCTATCTATCTATCTATCTATCTATCTATCTATCTATCTATCTATCTATCTATCTATCTATCTATCTATCTATCTATCTATCTATCTATCTATCTATCTATCTATCTATCAATCTATCTATTTAGTTATAAACTTCCCTCAGGCCTGCCGAATTTGTACAACTCACTCTTAATATTAAAAAAAATCTTATTATTTTATTAAAACTCTAAAAGAATAAGGTGAAAATATGAAAAAATATAATCAAAAATGGCTGCCAAAAACTTCCAATGCGAAACACAGAAAACATTTAAACCATTAACATAAAACTAAATTGTATAAATGTTGCAAACGCCACCAAAAACCCTCAAACTCTTTGAAATAATTTTTGTTTATAGCAACGTGGAGGCCGCAAATGGTTGTTGAGCAACTACAAAAACGAAATATGGTGAAATCCACAAAATCGAAACAAGAAAAACAAATTAGTTGCAGCAATTAGTTGGCAAAGAAATGATTGCAATATCTTAGTAGAGCCAATCGTTTGAAAGAAAACATGGAAAACGATAAATTGGCTGAAATCAATCATAAAATTGCTGAAATTAAGAAACGTATACTGCTGGCAGGTAAGTAATTGAATAAACATTCCACAACTGCAACAATTTTTCAGGACTTAGATAAAATCAATTCAATTACCGTCGACTTTATTAACAAATTCCAAACATTTTTATTTTGTTTTTTTTTTTTGTTCATTTTCCTTTAGAAGGCCAAAAGACAGCCAATACAGCTGAATGGCAGAAACAGAATCGTATCAATTGTGATACGATTGCATCCTTGAAAAAGGATATAAAAGAACTTACAACTAAATGTGGTCGTCTGCGAAATCCTTTGCAACGACCCGTACTCATCAAAGAAAATCCTGCAGTTGCTGGTTCTGTGGCAACAGCTCCTTTAGAGAAGCGCAAAACGAGTGCTGCTGCTACCGTTCTGCCCACAATAGTTGTGGGCAAAGTAAATTATCCCATTGGCGCCAAAAATGCTGAAGATGCCATTTTTCTTACAGACTTGAAAATAACGGAAAATCGCAAACAGTTGGATTTATTAAGGCATCGTTTCAAGTGTCGAAAACAACACTTTGCTAAACTAATGGAACAGTATCGTGAATTGCTGGCTAATAAAGAGGCTCAAGAACAGAATTTAGGTGAAAAACCACCAGAGACATTGGAAGAGGATAATAATCGTAAGGTAAAGGCAAAAATACCTGCATATAAATATATGTGCATATTATGTAAGAATGTTTTGAGCTTTCGTTATATACATTTTCAGTTGGTTTGCCAATTGGAAAATCAAATTCATCGCACGAATGTTCAATGGATGGAAGCTGAACACATACGTAAGAAATATCGCTCCATTGAGGCTTCTTTGATGAACGATGCTGAACGTTTTGAAAGAAGTTTAAAGGAATTAGAGGTGGCTTTAAATGAACAACAACAGGAAATAAATCGACTACAGGTGAAGTAAACTTCAATTGTTTGCATATAAATTAGTCGGAAATTATAGTGGTAGATTCGTTATTGTGTTCCAGGAAATGAAGTGATGGTTAAATGAGGAATTGCGTTTGTATTTGTGAAATTGTGGTTTTTAAATTTAAAGAAATATTTGATAATTCTATAGCTCTTGTTAAATATTTGTAAATCTCAATTCAGTTCTAGTTCAGTTCTAGTTCAGTTCTAGTTCAGTTCTAGTTCAGTTCTAGTTCAGTTCTAGTTCAGTTCTAGTTCAGTTCTAGTTCAGTTCTAGTTCAGTTCTAGTTCAGTTCTAGTTCAGTTCTAGTTCAGTTCTAGTTCAGTTCTAGTTCAGTTCTAGTTCAGTTCTAGTTCAGTTCTAGTTCAGTTCTAGTTCAGTTCTAGTTCAGTTCTAGTTCAGTTCTAGTTCAGTTCTAGTTCAGTTCTAGTTCAGTTCTAGTTCAGTTCTAGTTCAGTTCTAGTTCAGTTCTAGTTCAGTTCTAGTTCAGTTCTAGTTCAGTTCTAGTTCAGTTCTAGTTCAGTTCTAGTTCAGTTCTAGTTCAGTTCTAGTTCAGTTCTAGTTCAGTTCTAGTTCAGTTCTAGTTCAGTTCTAGTTCAGTTCTAGTTCAGTTCTAGTTCAGTTCTAGTTCAGTTCTAGTTCAGTTCTAGTTCAGTTCTAGTTCAGTTCTAGTTCAGTTCTAGTTCAGTTCTAGTTCAGTTCTAGTTCAGTTCTAGTTCAGTTCTAGTTCAGTTCTAGTTCAGTTCTAGTTCAGTTCTAGTTCAGTTCTAGTTCAGTTCTAGTTCAGTTCTAGTTCAGTTCTAGTTCAGTTCTAGTTCAGTTCTAGTTCAGTTCTAGTTCAGTTCTAGTTCAGTTCTAGTTCAGTTCTAGTTCAGTTCTAGTTCAGTTCTAGTTCAGTTCTAGTTCAGTTCTAGTTCAGTTCTAGTTCAGTTCTAGTTCAGTTCTAGTTCAGTTCTAGTTCAGTTCTAGTTCAGTTCTAGTTCAGTTCTAGTTCAGTTCTAGTTCAGTTCTAGTTCAGTTCTAGTTCAGTTCTAGTTCAGTTCTAGTTCAGTTCTAGTTCAGTTCTAGTTCAGTTCTAGTTCAGTTCTAGTTCAGTTCTAGTTCAGTTCTAGTTCAGTTCTAGTTCAGTTCTAGTTCAGTTCTAGTTCAGTTCTAGTTCAGTTCTAGTTCAGTTCTAGTTCAGTTCTAGTTCAGTTCTAGTTCAGTTCTAGTTCAGTTCTAGTTCAGTTCTAGTTCAGTTCTAGTTCAGTTCTAGTTCAGTTCTAGTTCAGTTCTAGTTCAGTTCTAGTTCAGTTCTAGTTCAGTTCTAGTTCAGTTCTAGTTCAGTTCTAGTTCAGTTCTAGTTCAGTTCTAGTTCAGTTCTAGTTCAGTTCTAGTTCAGTTCTAACTTTTTTAACAACTTTTACATTATATCTTCAGCAAGTCCACAATGAAGCCATCGAAATGCGTGACTCTGCCAAAGTTATTCTTTTACGACAGGAACAACAAGCTAACCTCTCGCAAAAGACACGCGAACGTCAAGCTATGGAATTTCGAAAACTCGTCGAACAGCGTAAGCTAGAATTAGAGAGAATCGGTCGAAAACTTTTCTTTGAAGGTAAGACATTACATCATCAAGACAGTATTGGTTCCAGTACAGGAGATCAACACACCGGCAAGACTGAAGCGGATGAAGATGAAAATTCCCAATTAAAAAATGTCACTAGTGATATGGAGGATTTATTTAAAAATCTCATGGAAGTAACTGGTGCAACGTCACCTCATGAAGTTTTCGAAAGATTCTCTTCGCAAAAGGAGTCTGCAATGCGTTTGAATTATTTGCGCACTGCCGCTGAAGCAGAAAAAGGTAGTTTGGAGTGTTTGAGGGAGGCTTTGACAAAAGAGCTAGAATCGTCCAAGTTTACCGATGTCAAGGAAAGAGAAGTGTAAGTGTGTAGGGAATTTTAGAAATTAATATAAAGTATTTTTGTGATTTTAGCAATCAAGAGGTCATTGAAAAAATTAAATCGCAAATAGCCGAATATGCTGCTGAGAGACAGAAGAACTTAGAAGCGGCTGAAAAGTCCTTGGAAGTATTAAAATTCATTAAAGAAAGGTTATGTGAAATGATTTATAAGCTACAGGAAGTAGACGAGAACAATGTAGAATTAAAAGACAAAGATATGACTATAAAAGTAGCAGAGTTACCAGATTTTTTAGTTAATAAAGCAGAGGATTTAGATATGATTATGGTAAGGGGAATAT
This sequence comes from Lucilia cuprina, assembly GCF_022045245.1. Lineage (NCBI taxonomy): Eukaryota > Metazoa > Arthropoda > Insecta > Diptera > Calliphoridae > Lucilia > Lucilia cuprina. The sequence continues at coordinate 53,704,166 of NC_060954.1, forward strand.
ATACATTTAAAGGATAGTTATTTAAAGCTAATTTTTGATGCCTTATAGATACTCAAACTAAAATTGGAGAAATGCCAAGAGTTAAGTAAACCACAACAACAATCGTTAGAAAAATTAGATTTGGACATAAGCGTAAATTTGAAAATTTACTAACACAATTAGCTAACATTTAAATTTGGTTTTCTCATACAGGAAGAAGAATTTATGTCTTCGTTACAACCACCCAAACCACCAACAGGTCAAGAAGGTGAAAAACCAGCTGCTATGCCAATGTGTTATTATAATTTATTGGCTGGACGAGCACAAAGAGCTGCAGGCACTTCTTCGTCATCACCTGAACAAGCACCAGCGGCAGGTAAATCATAAACATTTAACTAACAACTAATCGATAAACAATTTGTATAAAATCCTTACATCCTTCTTCTTATTATTATTATGGTCTCTATCTTACTTAGCTACGGCAGCTAATGAAGAAGAAAGTGAAGTACCCTCACGTAACTATTTAAAACGTCAGTCTGTACTAATAGTTGATCAAAAGTCTCGTAGGAAACCTTTTAGACCGGCACCAGCAGCTCGAAGAAAATAAAATCTTAATTAAGCCTAAATGTATGCCATTAAATAAAGTTTCATTTTTTCTTTACTTTTTTACTACATACTCAAATAAATGTCTGATATCAGGGATGGGGAAATTAAAATTGATGTGTCAGTGAACTAGCTGTCTATGGATTAGACTATTAGTTAAATCTCTTGGTTAAGCCCTTGACTTGACTAGAATAGGCAAGATCTAGAATAAAGACTAGACTTTAATCCAGAATATAGACTAGACTGCGGTCCATATTATAAAATATACTACAATCTTAAATATAGGCTTGACTATTGTGCAGGCTATATATGAGGCTATAGTCTCGACTATAGACTAGACAACAGATCGGAATATAGACTAGAATAAAGATTAGACAATAGTCCAGACTATAGAATAGGCTACTGTCCAGAGTAGAGACTAGACTATAGTCCAGACTAAAGACTAAACTATAGTTCAGGCTATAGACCAGACTATAGCCAAGGCAACAGGCTATTCTATAATCCAGACTATAGACTAGACTACAGTCAAGAATAAAGACTAGACTATAGTCCAGGTTATAGACTAGACTACTGAATAGACTGTATTCCAGAATATAGAATAGACTATAGTTAAGACTGCAAACTAGACTATAGTCAAGACTACAAACTAGACTATAGTCCAGACTAAAGACTAGACTATAGTAAAGGCTATAGAGTAGACTATAATCAAGAATATAGACTAGACTACAGTCTATACTATAAAATAGACTACAATCCAAAATATAGACTTCACTATTGTCCAGGCTATATATAGGTCTATAGTCCCACCTAGACAAAAGATCGGAATGTAAACTAGAATAAAGACTAGACTATAGTCCAGACTATAGAATAGACCACAGCCCAGAGTAGAAACTAGACTATAATCCAGACTAAAGACTAGACTATAGACTAGACTATAGTCAAGACTAAAGACTATTCTCTAGTCCAGACTATAGACTAGACTACAATCAAGAATAAAGACTATACTATATTCCCGGCTATAGACTAGAATACTGACTAGACTGTATTCCAGAATATAGACTAGACTACAGTTAAGACTACTCACTAGACTATATCCCAGACTATAGACTAGACTATATTCCAGACAATGGACTAGACTATAGTCCAGACTATAGACTAGATTATAGTCAAGACTATAGACTAGAATAAAGTCAAGACTACAGACTACAAAATACTATTTCTTTGAAAACACTTGTTACGATTTCCTTTTTTTTTGAAACTTATTCAAAGTTAAAATTGTGAGAAAATAAACATATTTTTCAATTTTCATTTCTCAAATGAAAATATAGAAAAATACATA
>NC_060954.1:53706186-53708898 GCF_022045245.1 Lucilia cuprina
TAGATAGATAGATAGATAGATAGATAGATAGATAGATAGATAGATAGATAGATAGATAGATAGATAGATAGATAGATAGATAGATAGATAGATAGATAGATTAATATAGATTAATAGATTAATTAGTTCGTGGTTTGTACGTCGGTTGTATGGTTGTTCGGGGTTGGATGGTTTCCTGATGATTGCTTGGCTTATTTGTCTTTTGTGAGAATCGAATTTAAGACTTCTTTACTAATGAACAAGAACACAAACTACCTCAGGCATACGGCAAAACTAACTTCACTTGAAAAAATTCTACCGAAACTTCAACAATTCGGTGCGTCAGCTTCATCATGTTCCTTTGAGTATTCGTATTAAACCCATTTAAATACACCTGCTTCCAACAATTCAGCAAGTATTAAATGATATTCCAACTAAAGTACACATTTCTTTCACCTTCTTAATGATATGTCCCTGAAATAAAAATCTAAATTTTTATGTTTCTACCAAATGATTCCGTCTAAATAGGATCTACCGACCAAGCATAATCACAACGATGATATAAATTAAATAAAATGTTTTCCACACTCCATATGAAGCTTTACAAGCACCTGTCGCTAAACATTTTTCCCCTGACATTTAAGCAAATGTTTATAACATTAACGGGTTGAAAGTGTTTTGAATGACGGTGGATAGGTGTTTGAAAAAGGAGGGAGGCTTTACTTTAATATTAAATATCTTTGCTTGTTGTTTTCGTTTTTTTGGTGTCTAGTAATGGAGAATTTCTTGTTAAAGTTTGTTTTAAAATTTATTGAAAATCCTCTTTGTGATTAAATTAAAAAAAATACGTCGCAGATTTAAATTTCACATTTAACCTCTCGACTAAGACAACTGCTATATATAGGGAAAGGCTGTAAAAAGTTTTTTCACATTTTTGTTGTTGTCATGTCCTTTATTTAACAGCATTTAGCTGTATTTTATTTTAGTTATAGAAAGGATGTAGAGATGAGAGCGTGAATGGTAGGCAAAGTGTTAGCAGTTAAAGCAAAATTGAACTAGATTATAGACTATGAACTACTTTATAGAAAGTGCTATCTATAAGCCCATGGATTAGCCCAAGAATAAGTCTATGGATTTGTCTATGAAATAGTCTATGCCCCAATCTAGTGACTAGTCTGGATTGGTACAAAGAATAGAGAATTCAACTAATCTTTGAACTAGTCTTTAGATGTTTAGATTAAGCTAGAAACTAGTATATGGACTAGTTATGAGACTAGTCTGTGGACTAGTTAAGGAACTAGTCTTTGGATTAGTGTTGGGACTAGTGTTAGGATTAATGTAGTCTGTGGAATACTACCTGTACTCTTTGGATTATTTTATAAAATATTTCAGCATTCATTCACAAAATATAATCAACTTGTCACTTAATCATCTCAAATTTGACTTAGAAATAAATTTCACCTTTGGCCAACCCCATCCAGCCCTTTTGCTTTCTTAAGGTCTAATGAAAAACGTTGTTGACAAACGTTTAGGCACTAATTTCCGTTGTAACATAAATTCATGCTTAAGAGGTCTTGTTAAGTCACCTTTTCTTACCTTTTTGTTGCTGCTGCTCATCCACAGCAATCCTCTAGTGAATCTTTATTACAAACAACAACAAAAAAAAGAAAGAAATTCCCTAGCTTGGGGGGAGGTTTGTTGCTATGTTTCTCTTGCTGTTAGCGTTTCCTTTTAAATTGTATAATTGAAGTATTCTTGAAGAAATTTTCCTTAAGATGTGGCACCATTTCTGTATTTTAATTTCATAGAAAAGTTTGTTTTTTATTCGTTTCGAATAACTACTTAAAACGAATGGCCATTGAATTGTTAAAATCTGTTTGTTTAGCGGAAAAGGACAAAATGAAAGGGAATGAATGAATGAATGAGTCAAAGAATAGAAATCTTAAGAAACTTGAAGGAAGGGGTTTGTCAACCTAAACAAATACTTGAGTCAATAGTGGTGTTTTCTTGCTCCGTTGCTTAGGTCGGGTGGGATGGGTTGGTTTTTAAGAAAAGTGGTCTTTAAGTGGCACAATTTAATTAAAACGGATTGACAAGATTTACATGAAAAATAATGACTTGTAATTGTCATTTTATGTATGTTTGTTTATAAGTTTTCACAACAAAACATAGACTTACACACTTACGAGTGTTTTCGTTTAACAATAGTTATAATTACAGATAATTATCATTTACTCTTTGATACTTAAAAATATTTAATTTATGTTTTTGTAATTGAAAATAAGTAACAATCATTAAGATTCATGAATTCACTTGTAAATAATTTAATTAGTCATTACAGAAATTATAATTTGTTTTTGGTAAAATGTAACTCTTCTGCTCTAATGGAGGGTTTTTAGAAAATTTCGAAATTAATTTATAATTGTTTAAGATGGTATAAAAAGAAAAAGCTCACCAAAAAAGGAGGCTGAATCGTCTATTGACTAGAATACTGTCTAGCCAAATCACTGAGCTCTTAACTGGTCCTTCTTCTAGTATATTTAATAAGACTAGATTATAGACTAGACTATAAACTAGACTATAAACTAAACTATAGACTAGACTATAAACAAGACTATAAACTAAACTATAGACTAGACTATAGACTAGACTACAGACTAGACAATAGACTAGACTATAGACTAGACTATAGACTAGACTATAGACTAGACTATAGACTAGACTATAGACTAG
>NC_060954.1:53708998-53711047 GCF_022045245.1 Lucilia cuprina
TCTATGTAAATGCCTCTTAAACTCAGTATATCTTCAACCAATGCATTATTTTCTTTCAAGATTGATGTCGTCTTATTATTCATATAAATGAAAAGCAAGCGTGTAACACACTATTAGAAGATCTATCGACTAAGATATAAACTAGTTTACTGATTAATATATGAACTAGCTAATGGACTAGTATATGGAATAGTCTATACACTAGTCCATTGACTTGTATTTACTTTAGTTTAGACTAATCTAAGTATTGACTAATCTGTATACTAGTCAATGGAATAGTCCATTAGTAAATGGACGGGTCTGTTGACCCGTGCTAATATATCTTGGTGAAACCGCGTTATTATTCTCGGTCAAGAAGTGCTGATTGGAGTACAATTGTACCGAATTATTCCATCCCTGTTTTCCATATAAATTAACTACATATAAACTCCTACAATTATTTTTTATATACATATGTATGTATATAATGTCATAGAGTTGTTACGAAGAAGTTATAGAGTATTAATTAAAAATACTTTTAATTCTTGATATGCAAATACTTGTTTCTTTTTATTAACTCATGTCTTATTAATTAAAAGCTTTTGGCATTGACCATCAGTTTCGACCACACCATCATGCAGCTGCCATTACATTAGTATCATACTAAGAGATGAACAGTACATAGTACTTTTTTTGATGTGTCTGTCTGTTTGGTTAAAGAACAAGCATACTGCATGTTTGCTATATTTTTGCTTAAAAGTATGCTTTAACATTTTAATTCCTTTCCAAACCACAGATTTTTTGGGTTTTCGTATTACTTGTTCTTTTTTTTTGTTTATATTCAATTGAATATTTTCAAGTTGTGTCTTTTCATTTACGAGTATTTCCATTCCTCAGTATCTGTGTTCTGTCTGTCTGTTTTTGTTTCCTTTTTTCATGTTGACCATTGAATTGAAATTTTTGTTGCCATATTCTCTTAGCAAATACAACCAGCACTTGTCATGGCACTTGCAAGCACTTATGTCATCATCATCAACTTCGTCGACGTCATCGTCATCCCGATCATTGAAGGCAGCCAAACAAATGACGCTGGGATTGCCACTAATGATGATATCAACAAATATGCCCCTGACATTATGCAAGCATTCAAACTAACAAACTGAAATACTGACGTATTGAGGAGCATAAGGCGAAAAAAAATTAAAATTAAAAACTTTCCAAAATTGTAAATGACAAAATGAACAGAGAGGAGAAGATAATATGATATGTTTGTGTATATTTAATGATTTCAAGGATTCATTGTTGGTATATACTACAGTTATATTTATCATATTCATTCTTTCTATTAGGGGTATATATAAATTATTGGTGTAAGAAATCTGTTATATAAATATTTTGTAAAGACATTAATAGAAGAAATTTTTTTTTTCAAAATAATATGTGAGCTTGTGTTTATTTCCAAAGAGAACTTCATCCAGAAATCTTTAAAAGAATCGATTGGTTTCATGCTGAAATTGTTGTTACTACATGCAATACATATTGGTATCACATATGTCTCCTTCAGGCCATTAAAATCTTAAATAAATGGACAATATTACCCATTTAAATATCATCTAGAGGAAAAACAAAAATACTGTGAAGGAAATGCAGATAAGAACTTAATCTCATACAAAAACTAACTAAAGAGATATTCTATCAATTAAATAGATTAAATTGAATAGGAAACGTTCCAAAAATCTAAAACAAAACCGAATATGTAACAGAAATAACGTTAAAAATTAAATAAAATACATTTAATGTGAGTTGCATTTTGCATGTTTTCAACATACTTGTTAAGAGTAAAATAAGCAACAGTCGTCAAATACATACTTGTTCGCATCTTCAAAGGACAACAACACGTAACAAAAAATTAAACAAATTCTACAGAAAATCAGGGAAATCTGAAAAGTCTTTAAATAATTTGCCTAGTCTATAGTCTACTCTATAGTCTAGTCTATAGTCTAGTCTATAGTCTAGTCTATAGTCTAGTCTATAGTCTAGTCTATAGTCTAGTCTATAGTCTAGTCTATA
>NC_060954.1:53711147-53713004 GCF_022045245.1 Lucilia cuprina
AGAGAAATAAATAATTGTATGGCTATTCTTAAGTTGTATAATGTAGACATTAATTCGTGGGACCCAATTTTTGTATTCCAATGTTCATCGAGGCTCACAGAATGCTCACTTAATTTGTGGGAACAATCGGTGGGAAACAAGACAGAGGTTCCCAAATGGGAAGAATTAAACAATTTTTTAACTGATCGATTTCATGCCCTAGAGAGTGTTTCGGACATTATTACAATAAACAGTGCACATTCCAGTGGTTCCCAAACAAATGCTACTCAAATAGCATCAAAAACTAAACAATTTAAATCACACCATACTAAAGTCAGCTCATTTCAATGTAAATTATGCAAAGAAAACCACAAATTAAGTTCTTGTAGCATGTTTATGAACATGGATTACAAAACTAGGGTATCAACATTAAAAAAATTCAGGTTTTGCTTCAATTGCCTTACTATTGGCCATATGTATGGCGATTGTAGTAGTCCTAATGGTTGCTCTAAATGCAAACGAAAGCATCACACTCTAATGCATAGAGAATTCATAAAGAAACCTATTCAAAATCAGACTAATTCTTCTCAAAGTGAAGTTCAAAATTCTCAAAACATTGTTCCCCAACCACAATCATCAAACATTGCAGGTCCGTCTGGAATAGTTCAATCGCATCACACATCTGTTTCTAAAAAAGTTATGTTAGCTACAGCTTGGGTCAATATTATTAATGGTGGTATTTTTTATAAAGCTCGTGCTCTTATAGATCCTTGCTCTGATGAGAGTTTTATTTCTGAAAAACTGCAAAAATTATTAAAGTTGCCCACTAACCCTGTTTCAGCAGAAATTACTGGCCTTGGTGGCGACATTATAAGTAGATCATCTAAAATAGCATCCTTTGTAATTACCTCTGTTTATGATCCACAATTATCCGTTAATGTACAAGCATTAGTAGTCTCTCGTGTAACTGGAAATGTTCCAACGCATTCATTCAATCCAGTAGATTATGAAAACTTACCTAAACTAAATTATGCAGATCCAAAATTTTTTAAATGTGATCAAATTGATCTCTTGTTAGGAGGAGATTTATATCCTTTAATACTTCGTGGTGGAGTAAAACATGGAATTTTTGAGTCCTTAGTTGCCCAAGAAACCATTTTTGGTTGGATTATTACAGGTCCAACCCCAAATAATGTTTCCCCTCGTATATTAAGAGTGTCTCATATGACAAAAGTTACAATTAATGACCATTTGACAAAATTTTGGGAATTAGAGGAAGTTTCTCATAAGAAAATTTTATCAGAAGAGGATAAAAAATGTGAAGAAATATATCGCTCTACTACCACTCGGGATTCTGAAGGAAGATATACTGTCAGTTTGCCCTTTAAAAACAGTTTTAAGTCACTTGGTCCAAATAGACATATTGCTCTTAGTCAATATTTAAGAAGTGAGAAAATGCTACTACGTAAACCTGAATTTAAGGCCCAGTATGATGAGGTCCTAAAAGAATATTTATCACTAGGACATATGGAAATGCTTGAAAATACGTCATATGGTTCAGGATATTATTTACCTCATCATGGTGTTTTTAAGCCAGAAAGTACAACTACAAAATTAAGAGTAGTATTTAATGCCTCTTGCAAATCATCTACTGGCAAAAGTCTGAATGATTTGTTGTACACTGGCCCAATTTTACAAACAGATTTAGTAGCTCTAATATTAAAATGGAGATTTTATGAGTTTGTTTTTAACGCTGACATCTCAAAAATGTATCGTCAGATCTATATAAAACAAGAACATAGAGCATTCCAGAAAATTTTGTTTCGTAGTTCTGATAATAAGGAAATTGAAGATTTTCAATTAAAAACAGTTACATTC
>NC_060954.1:53713104-53725970 GCF_022045245.1 Lucilia cuprina
CTAGTCTATAGTCTAGTCTATAGTCTAGTCTATAGTCTAGTCTATAGTCTAGTCTATAGTCTAGTCTATAGTCTAGTCTATAGTCTAGTATATGGTCTAGTCTATAGTGTAGTCTATAGTCTAGTCTATAGTATAGACTATAGTCTAGTCTATAGTCTAGTCTATAGTCTAGTCTATAGTCTAGTCTATAGTCTAGTCTATAGTCAAGTCTATAGTCCAGGCTATAGTCTAGTCTGTAGTCTAGTCTATAGCCTAATCTGTTATCTAGTCTATAGTCTTGTTTTTAGTTCAGTCTATAGTCTAGTCTTTATAGTTTAGTCTATAGTCTATTCTATAGTCTAGTCTGTTATCTAGTCCATTCTATAGTCTAGTCTATAGTCTAATCTTCAGTATAGACTATATTCTAGTATATGTTCTGGTCTATAGTCTAGATTGTAGTCTAGTCTACAGTCTAATTAGTAGCCTAGTCTATAGCCTAATATGTTATCTAGTCTGTAGTCCAGTCTATAGTCTAGTCTTTATAGTCTAGACTGTAGTCCAGTCTATAGTCTAGTCTACAGTCTAGTCTGCAATATAGTCTATAGTCTACTATGTTATCTTTTCTATATTCTATTCTATTCTATTCTATAGTCCAGTCTATGGTCTAGTCTTTAGTCTAGCCTATAGTGTAGTCTATAGTCTAGTCTATATTTTAGTCTATAGTCTAGTCTATAGTCTAGTCTAGCCTATAGTCTAGTCTATAGTCTAGTCTATATTTTAGTCTATAGTCTGGTCTATAGTCTACTCTATAATCAAGTATATGGTCTGGTATATAGTTTAGTCTATTATCTATTCTATAGTATACTCTATAGCCTAGTCAAGTATATAGTCTAGTCTATAGTTTAGTCTACAGTATAGTTTTTAGTCTAGTCTATAGTAAAAAAATAGTCGGTAAAAGGATTTTGTAAATAAAAGTTCAAAAAGAACCGGAATTGTAAAGAATTAAGTTAAATAATTATTAATTAATTACAAGTAAACACATTTAAAAATATTAAAAAATTCTTAAATTTATTAACAATTTATTTGAAGACTTTGGTAAATTCTCATATGTTACTAAATTCGGCTGTAGTAGTCTATAAAATAGCAACTACGTGGTAACTCTATTATCAGTTGTTATATTATTATGTTGTTCTACAACAACAACAACATTAGAACAATTGTAAATAAATACAAAAAAAACTCACCTAATATTAAATTAGGCTATTGTATAATTAACAGTCTATACAATACTCTGTTTCAAATTACCATCCCCAAATATAAGAAAAAGTTCATAATTTCATATTAAACACGACAACTTAACTACATGGTCATATGTTGTTGCTCAACAACATCAACAACATGACAACAATTTTTAAATGCTTACAAAAAAAACACTCACTTGCAGTCAAAAATTGTCGAGAAAAAAAAATGCACAAACAATCGGTCAACAAGAAATTATAACAACTACAACACATCATAGAAAATGTCAACGAAGTTCGTTTCACTCTCTCTCTCTTCTTTTTCTTATAAAGCAATCTCCTTTTACTTATAATCTTTAACTCTTCTTTTAGTTTTCTTTAGTTTAACAAGTGGTTCGGTTTTATTTTAAGTGGTGCGCCTCGGAATTAGTAAAATTATTAAAATATTTCAAATTTAATAGTTAATAATTATAATTTATTTAATAATACTATCGTGTGTTAATCCTTTAAAAGTTTTGTAATAAAATCTGTTTAGTAATTCTCGTAAAAAGAGTAGAAATTTGCATCTTCGTGTGTAAAATTAATGTTGCCGTGTCAATTATTCGTTTTTTCTTTTTTTTTTCGGTATCTATTGTTTGTTGTTGTCGTTGGTCGTATTGCAATAATCTACGACGTCATTAGTTATTGTTCGTTTTTTCGTGAAGTGTTGTTTGTTGTTGTCACAAAAAAGTATGCAAATAAAAGTAGTAAAAAGCACAAAGTGCAAAGGGTTTAATAATGTGAATACAAAGAGAAATCCAATGTAAATAAAAGAGAGTAAATAATGAAAAGAGTAATTTACTCAAAATATGGCCTGTTTAGTTTTAAGAGAATAGTGTTGAAAATAGTGTGTGTTTAATTATTTCTGAGCGATTATGAAATTTAAATTAAAAAGTGTTTTTAGCGGAATTTCCTGTTGCTGTTATCAGATGCAAATCAAGTATTATTGTTACTAACAGGTGGGTTCCATTTGAGTAATTTTAATAAGTTTAATTATTTTCTCTTATGTATGTACATATCGTAACCTGAAAAGCAAAACAGCATACGATAGTAAAGAATATAAATCGAATTTTCGATTGATTATAATTCATTAGATAATAATACATGTCCTGCAAAAAAGTTTATGCGTATATAGCAAAAAAAAAAAAATAATTTGTTAATAAAAATTTTAAATAAAGTATCATCAACAAATAAGACAACCCTCGAACAGTTACTTTATATAAATGCCTTTTAATCAAATAATTATGGAAAATGTATTTGTAATGTTTTTTAGTTAATAGAAGATTTTGTATTAGATAAAACCTAGGGTTCTATAAATAGACTTTTGAATAATCGAACAATCGACTTTTTGTCGAAAAAAGTCGACTATTTTGTTCCAAAAGTGTCGATAACTCGACTATCGTCTGTGAAAAAAGTCGAAAAGTCGACTTTGTTAATAAAAGTCGAAAAGTCTGAAAAATGTCGTAAAAATTCGAAAAGCTGGAAAAAGTCAAAAACTCAAAAATTGTAGAAACAAGTCAAAAATAGTCGAAAATTTAAAAAAAGTGGAAAAAAATTAAAAACTCTAAAATAGTCGGAAAAACTCGAAAAAATAGTCGGAAAAATGTAAAAAAATAGTCGGAAAAAGTCAAAAAATAGTCGGAAAAAAGTCAAAAGAAGTCGAAAATAGTCAAAAAGTCGAAAAAAGTCAAAAAGTCGTAAAGAGACGGAAAAATTCGAAAAAGAAGGAAACTCGAAAATTGTAGAAATAAGCCAAAAATAGTCGATAATTAAAAAAAAAAAAAACCTAAAATAGTCGGAAATACTCGAAAAAAAGTTAAAAAATAGTCGGAAAAAAGTCGAAAGAAATCGAAAATAGTCAAAAAGTCTAAATAATCGAAAAGTCGGAAAAATTCGAAAAAAGTTGAAAAGTCGGAAAAAGTCGAAAACTCGAAAATTGTAGAAACAAGTCGAAAATTTTAAAAAAGTGGGAAAAAAGTCAAAAACTCTAAAATAGTCGGAAAAACTCGAAAAAAGTAAAAAAATAGTCGAAAAAGTCGGACAAAGTAGGAAAAAGACGAAAAGTCGACTATTTATCAAATACTTAAAGTCGAAAAGTCGACTTTTAATTTAAATGAAAAAGGTCGGAAAGTCGAAAAATCGACTTTTCATAAAACGCAAAAAATCAAAATGTCGACTTTTAACTAAATAAAAATGTCGAAAAGTCGACTTTTCGTTTCAACTATAGAACGTTAATTAAAATCCATAAAAGGGAACTTTTTGGTACTTTTCTGTTTTTCAAAATGTATATTTTCAATGAATTTTCTATAATATTAAACCTAGAAACGTGAAATCAAGTATGTAGAGCCCTGATTAGGTGAGAATATACAAAAGGTACATTTTGATTTTTTTATAATATTGAATCTAGAAACATGAAATTTCGCATGTTGAGCCCACACTAGGTTAGAACGTAAAAAAGTCGATTTTTTGGTACGACTTTTGGTAGGTCCCGGACTTTTTTCGTTTGCTATACTAAAACAACCTAGGACAATATTGATTCTTTTGGCCTAATTGGTTACAGACAGAAGACAGTATTTGACTTAGCATTTCATAAGGACAAATAATTTATATAATTTGTTGGGCGTCGGGTGAATATTTCTTAATGTTATTCACAGAATGACAAACTTATAATGAGATATATTTTATCACCACAGATGTTGGTGGAGGTTATAAAACACAAGAGTCGACTTTTAATGTCAACTATAACAAACTAACTTCTCAATAAACAATATATTCTAGTCTAGCAACCTAGTTTACAGCCTATACAATAGGCGATTTAATAGAAGCCAAGGAACCAGCTTGAGTGTTTGAGGAGAGAACTTCTATTTTTTTTTCATTTATTTTCTTTTTTTCTTAATTTTTATATTTTGTATGAAAAATTGTCGGTTTTCCCATCGTGGATATGCGCCTGTTATAGTCAAGACAATAGTATAGTGTTAATTCAAGATCATGTCTATTCTATAGTGAAACTATAGAGGATTCTAATAAGTTACTAAGTAACACTGTTTCAAGATATCATCCCCAATTCTAAAAAGAAATCCAAAAATTTCCTATTAAATACCTATTATATGGCAACTCTATTATGTATTGTTACGTTGTTCACACAAAAACAACAACAACATTAGAATAATTGTAAATGCATACAAAAAAATCACACTCTCAGTCAAAAATTGTCAAAAGTATGCAAAAACTATCGGGCGACAACAAAAAAGTGTAGAAATTATAACAACAACAGCTCATCTAGCTCATCAACAACAGCTCATCAAAAAAACGTTAATATTTGTTATTACATACTTTTATTAATACACACTTTGTCTCACTCCTTCCCTCCTTCTTTTTTTTTAATTTTAAATGTTGTTGTTTTTTTTAAGTATAACAGCACTTAAAAAACAACAAGTACAGCAGCATAGCTGTAATGCAGCAATGCTGTAGTGCTGCTGTATTGCAACAATCTATGATCTGTTTAGTTATTGTTCGCTCTTTTTGAAAAGTTGTTTGTTGTTGTTCAAAAATATGCAAATATATGTAATAAAAACAAACAAAAGTCGCCTTTTTGTTTCAACTAACTAACTATTTAATAATCTGAAATCTAGTCTATTAATATTAAGTTAGACTATTGTATAGGTCAAAAGTATATGGCAATACTCTGCTTCAAGTTATAATCTCCAATTATAAGAAAAAGTTCATAATTTCATATTAAATTCAACAACTTAACTACATAGTCTTATGTTGTTGCTCAACAACATCAACAACATGAGAACAAATATTAAATGCTAACAAAAAAACACTCATGTGCCATCAAAAATTGTCGAGAAAAAAATGCAAAAACAATTGGTCAACAACAAATTATAACAACAACAACACATCATAGAAAATGTAAACAAATCATTAATATTTATTATTGTTTCCATTACCCGACACGAAGTTCGTTTCACACCCTTTCTCCTTCTTTTATAACGCATCCACCTTTTACTTGCTGTATTGCAGCAATGCTGTAGTGCTGCTGTATTGCAACAATCTATGACCTGTTTAGTTATTGTTTTATTGTATTAAAAAACAAACAAAAGTCGTCTTTTTGTTTCAACTAACTATTTAATAATCTAAAGTCTAGTCTATTAATATTAAATTAGGCTATTGTATAATTAACAGTTTATGCAATATTCTGTTTCATGTTACCATCCCCAATTATAAGAAAAAGTTCATAATTTCATATTAAACATGACAACTTAAGTATATAGTTCTATGCTGTTGCTCAACAACATCAACAACATGAGAACAATTATTAAATGCTTACAAAATAACACTCACTTGCAGTCAAAAATTGTCGAGAAAAAAATGCAAAAACAATCGCTCAACAAGAAATTATAACAACAACACATCATAAAAAAATGTCAATAAATTATTAATATTTGTTATTGTTTTCATTAGCCGACACAAAGTTCCTTCTTTTATAACGCATACACCTTTTACTTGCAGTATTGCTGCTGTATTGCACCAATGCTGTAGTGCTACTGTATTGCAACAATCTATGACCTGTTTAGTTATTGTTCGCTTTTTGTGAAAAGTTGTTTGTTGTTGTTCAAAAATATGCAAATATATGTAGTAAAAAACAAACAAAATTCGTCTTTTTGTTTCAACTAACTATTTAATAATCTAAAGTCTAGTCTATTAATATTAAGTTAGACTATTGTATAGTTTACAGTCTATGCAATATTCAGTTACAAATTACCATCCCCAATTATAAGAAAAAGTTTATAATTTCATATTAAACACAACAACTTAACTACATAGTCTTATGTTATTGCTCAACAACATCAACAACATGACAACAATTATTAAATGCTTACAAAACAAACTCACTTGCAGTCAAAAATTGTTGAGGAAAAACTGCGAAAACAATCGGTCAACAAAACATTATAACAACAACAACACATCATAGAAAATGTCAACAAATCTTTAATATTTGTTATTGTTTTCATTAGCCGACACGAAGTTCGTTTCACTCCCTCTCTCCATCTTTTATAACGCATTCTCCTTTTACTTAAAAACTTTAACTCTTCTTTTAGTTTTCTTTAGTTTAACAAGTGGTTCGGTTCTATTTTAAGTGGTGCGCGTCGGAATTAGTAAAATTATTAAAATATTTAAAATTTAATAGTTAATAATTATAATTTATTTAATAATATTATCGTGTGTTAATCCTTTAAAAGTTTTGTAATAAAATCTGTTTAGTAATTCTCGTGAAAAAAGTAGAAATTGCAATTTCTTGTTTGAAACTAATTTTGCCGTGCCATTTACTCGTTTGTTCTTTTTTTCTGTATCTATTGTTTGTTGTTGCAATAAACATGACGTCATTAGTTATTGTTCGTTTCTTGTGAAGTGTTGTTTGTTGTTGTGCAAAAAGGTATGCAAATAAAAGTAGTAAAAAGCACAAAGTGCAAAGGGTTTAATAATGTGAATGCAAAGAGAAATCCAATGTAAATAAAAGAGAGTAAATTATAAAAAGAGTAATTTACTCAAAATATGGCCTGTTTAGTTTTAAGAGAATAGTGTTGAAAATAGTGTGTGTGTGTTTTTTTCTGAGCAATGATTAAATTTTAAATAAAAAGTGTTTTTAGTGGAATTTCCTGTTCCTGTTATCAGATGCTAATCTTATATAATCGCTGTTAACAGGTGGGTTTATTTTAGAAATTTTAATAAGTGCTCCAAAAAAGAAAACAAAGTGTTTTCGTTGTTCCTCTATAATTGTTCTTTTTGTTGTTAAACTATGTAAAATGATGTATAAAATAAGATAATCTGCTGCTACAACGGCTCTTAAAGTTTTGAGCTGCATTTCCAAAAAAAAGTTTGATTTCTTAAGAGGCCCTTTGAATATTAATTACCTACGAAATATTATGAATTTTAAACCTTTTTGACTATGGGTCTTATTTAAGATGCATATTTTTAAAGAAAAATCTTAGTTTTTAAAACTATTTCTTGTGGATTTTCAATTTAAAATTATTAGATATATAGAGCAGACATGGAAAATTCAGTACTTTAGTTTCTTTTTCAGTACTTTTAGATACCAAAAAACAAAAAAAAAATTGGTACCCCTGTCTCATTTTTAGTACTTTTTACTTATTTTCCAAAAAAATATTCATCGACAAACTTTAAGTTTTTCGTATCACATGACATATTTTTTGTAAATCAAAACATGCTGTTTTTTGTGTAATTCTCTATACTAATGGTCCACAGGTAACTGTGGATTATTAGTATTAACTCGGTGTTCTCTGTTATTCATAATCAGCTCTTATGCCCCTCTAAAAGGACCATAAAATGTAATAAATTTGTATTATTGTTTCTGTTTTTGAAATGTTAATGGTTGATAAGATAGATGAGATGTAAATCAAGTAATAAAATACAGTTTTACAAGCCTATTTCCTAAAGAAACTGAATTTAAAAAAAGTACCAGACACCACTACGTTTTATAAATAAACGACGATAAGCTTTAAATTGTTGTTGTATTTTTTTAATTTTTTTGTAAAAATATTTGAATTTTTGAAAAATACGACTTTAGTGAAGCAATCACCTGTCTAAATTTTAGTTCCTTAACCGAAATCGTTTAGAATATCAGTTAGTAACGTTATAGATAACTACTGCTTCAAAATAAAATCCCTAATTTTTAGAAGAAATCCTCCGTTTCCAAATAAATACCATTACATGGCAACTCTACTAAGTATTCTTACATTGTTAGACAACAACATTAGAACAAATGTAAATGCATACAAAAAATCACACTTATACTCAAAAATTGTCAAAAATATGCAAAAGCTAGGGGGAGACAGTATAGAAATTATAACAATAACACATTAACGAAAATGTCAACAAATCGCTAATAGGATTCTATAAATCGAATAATCGAACAATCAACTTTTTGTAGAAAAAACTCGAAGTCGACTATTTTGTAGAAAAAACTCGAAGTCGACTATTTTGTTTCAAAAAAGTCGATAACTCGACTTTCGTCTATGAAAAAAGACGACTTTGTAAATAAAAGTCGAAAAAATTCGGAAAGAGTCGGTAAAGATTGAAAAAAGTAAAAAGAAGACGAAAAAGTCGGTAAAAGTCAAAAATAGTCGAAAAGTAGAAAAAAGTCGGAAAAGGTCAAAAATAGTCGAAAAATTGAAAATAGTCAAAAATTCGAAAAGTCGTAAAAAGCCTAAAATAGTCGAAAAGTAGTTAAAAGTTATTTATATAATATTTATAAAAAAAGAAAAGTCGACACAGACTGAGGTTGAACTCAATAGTTATCGTCAAAATTTCTTTCTTTTGGAAGAAATATGAAAAAAATCATAATAACCTTAAAAAAGAACCTTTTAATCCGTTGATCCAGCCCGCCAAATATTGACAACAGGACAAAAATTTTAAGAAAAAAAGTCAAAAAATCTAAAATAGTCGAAATGGTCAAATATAGTTAAACAGTTGAAAAAAGTCGAAAAGTATTAAAAGTTAGTTTTAAAATATTTATAAAAAATAAAAAATCGACACAGACTGGTGTTAAACTCAGCACTTTCCCTCCCAAATTTCTCTCCTTTTTATGAAATATAAAAAATCGAAATTACTAGAAAAAAGTAAAAAAAAATAGTCGAAAGAAGTCTAAAATAGTAAAAAAAATCAAAAAAAAGTCGGAAAGAGACGATAAAAGTCAAAAAAATTCAAAAAGTCGCAGCAATGCTGTAATGCTGCTGCATTGCAATAATCTATGACCTATTTAGTTATTGTTCGTTTCTTGTGAAAAATTGTTTGTTGTTGTTCAAAAATATGCAAAAAAATGTATTATAAAACAAACAAAAGTCCTCTTTTTGTTTAAACTAACTATTTAATAATCTAAAGTCTAGTCTATTAATATTAAGTTAGACTATTGTATAGTTTACAGTCTATGCAATATTCTGTTTCAAGTTACCATTCCCAATTATAAGAAAAAGTTCATAATTTTATATTAAACACGACAACTTAACTACATGGTAATATGTTGTTGCTCAACAACATCAACAACATGAGAACAATTATTAAATGCTTACAAAACATACTCACTTGCAGTCAACAATTATTGAGAAAAAAATGCAAAAACAATCGGTCAACAAGAAATTATAACAACAACACATCATAATAAATGTCAACAAATCTTTAATATTTGTTTTTGTTTTCATTAGCCGACACGAAGTTCGTTTCACTCCCTCTCTCCTTCTTTTATAACGCATCCACCTATTACTTATAAACTTTAACTCTTCTTTTAGTTTTCTTTAGTTTAACAAGTGGTTCGTTTCTATTTTAATTGGTGCGCGTCGGAATTAGTAAAATTATTAAGATATTTCAAATTTAATATTTAATAATTATAATTTATTTAATAATATTATCGTGTGTTAATCCTTTAAAAGTTTTGTGATAAAATCTGTTTAGTAATTCTCGTGAAAAAAGTAGAAATTGCAATTTCGTGTGTGAAACTAATTTTGCCGTGTCATTTACTCGTTTTTTCTTTTTTCTGTATCTATTGTTTTTTGTTGTTGGTGGTCGTATTACAATAATCTATGACGTCATTAGTTATTGTTCGTTTTTTCGTGAAGAGTTGTTTGTTGTTGTGCAAAAAAAAGTATGCAAATAAAAGTAGTAAAAAGCACAAAGTGCAAAGGGTTTAATAATGTGAATGCAAAGAGAAATCCAATGTAAATAAAAGAGAGTAAATTATAAAAAGAGTAATTTACTCAAAATATGGCCTGTTTAGTTTTAAGAGCATAATGTGGAAAATAGTGTATGTTTATTTATTCGTGAGCGATTATGAAATTTAAATTAAAAAGTGTTTTAGCGGAATTTCCTGTTGGTGTTACCAGATGCAAATCAGTATTAATCGTTGTTAACAGGTGGGTTATTTTTTTAGTAATTTTAAATAGTTTTATGATATTTCATGTATCTTTTTGCGATTAAAATATGGACCTAATATATGATTATCCACATTATCTCTTTGAAAATTATTTTGAATTTAAATAAAAAGCTATTTTATAAACACCCAAATATTTCATTAAAAATCTATTTTTTATTGCAAAAAATGTCTATTTAAAATTGTTTAAACTTGAAATAAATAAATATACATATTTCAAGTTTAACAAACTCCAATTTATAACTGTCTTCACAAAAAATATTTTGTTCGATTCGTTATGGTGCATCGTATGTGCATATGTGTTCAATAATTTAACCATTCAGACAAATACATCAATAATTGCAGATTTGATTATTTGCATTTTTATAGAGGCAAAAGGAAAATAAGCAAAATGCATGCAGACAAAATCCCTTGCAAGTATGAGTAATTGGAAAATGAGTGATAAAAAAAAGTGGCATTATTTATATATTCGTATGACAAATAAATGTTATTTATTTTATATGAGAAAATACATATATTTTAAACACACGAAGTAGTAAATTTCTACACAGACAGAGACAGACTTTAGATTTGCATGTGTATTGAATGATGGGGGAGAAAAAGTTTGTTCGACTTTTTAACACTATGGTCTAGATTATTGAATAAAAATCATACTAGAGAATAGAATAGATTATAGACTACACTACACTAGACTAGACTACACTAGACTAGACTAAAGACTTGATTATAGACTAGACCATAGACTAGACTAGACTATAGACTAGACTATAGACTAGACTATAGACTAGACTATAGACTAGACTATAGACTAGACTATAGACTAGACTATAGACTAGACTATAGACTAGACTATAGACTAGACTATAGACTAGACTATAGACTAGACTATAGACTAGACTATAGACTAGACTATAGACTAGACTATAGACTAGACTATAGACTAGACTATAGACTAGACTAGACTATGGACTAGACTATAGAGTAGACTATAGATTTGACTATAGACTAGGCTATAGACTAGACTATAGACCATAGACTAGACTATAGAATATACTATAGAATAGACTAGACTATAGAATATACTATAGAATAGACTATAGAATAGACTATAGAAAATACTATAGAATATACTATAGACTATACTGTAGCCTATACTCTAGACTAGACTATAGACTTGACTGTAGACTTGACTATAGACTTGACTATAGACTAGACTATAGACTAGACTATAAACTAAACTATAGATTTCGGTTAATATGAAATTACTTTCTCGCCAAACAAATACTTGTGCAATGACTTACACCAGTAAGGAATCAAGCATAATCCCCTTAAGGGAAACGTAACTGACCCATGATTAATAACCACGTTTAAGCAATTAGTTAAAAAACAAAAAAATCCAAATAAACAAAAAGCTCCAATAAGAACCTTAAACGAAAAGCAGTAGAATCAGACAATAGACACTTGGTTAGGGAGGTGACCGTATGAAAAGAAGTACAAGCAGGCAACCTATTAAAGTTGTATGTAACTGTATGGTTGGATTTAATATTCATGTGTTTTGTTGTGCGAAAAAAAGTTGAAAAAAAACGAGTTCATTAGTATCCCTTTTATCTATGTATGATATTTTAAGTTTTTATCTTTCATCTATGAACTTGGATGTGTTTATAAGCGTAAAACAAGTCCTGTTGGTTAGAGACTGTGTGTGAATACAACAGAAGAGAGTAGATCATGTTGTGATTAATTAACCACACAAAAACAACTATGACTCTTCAAACATATGTTCATACATACCTACATATGTATTTAGTCCTTATCAAGGGCTAAATATTAGTTAAACTGCAAAGTTCTTCAACTCTGGCGTCGCTGCATGTATGTACATCCGGTTGACTGTGAGAATTTTCATCTTTTACTCTAGTGGCAGTGATTAAGCCATACTATTACTCAACTTTCCATGTATGTTTAAATTTATCTCTTTTGTTTTATCTTTTAGGAAAACATCATAAAACCATCATCAGTGTTGGCACAAAAAAAAAAAAAACGAAAATAGTCATAGTGGACATTTGCCTTTTAAGCCAAAAAAAAAAAATGTATTGTTTACACATTTTCATTTTTCCACTTGCCATATCATGTCACGTTTCTTTGTCCTTTTGGCTTTGGTGTACACAAGATACATGTGTCTGATGATAATGACATGTTCCTTTTTATTATTTTTTTCATCTTTTGTTTATCCTTTTTACAACACTTGTTAGATTGTGGTCATTTATTTTCACCAGAAAAAGGACATGAACCTAAAATAACGTAATTTTATATAACTATGGCCAACAAGAATTATAACATTATTGTAGTATGTAAATGTAGTAGTTTGAAGAACAGTCAACAAATTTTTCTTTAATAATAATAATTTTGTAATAAATTGATTTAAAATTATTATCACTTATACTTAAACCAAACAAAACTATTTAGTTTGAAAGGAACATGGTCATTGATATGCAACAATATATCACCGTGTCTGTTTTGCACTTCGATACATGTGCTTTTGGTAGGAAATCAAGCAGTTCTATAGATAGACAGACAGATAGATAGATAGATAGATAGATAGATAGATAGATAGATAGATAGATAGATAGATAGATAGATAGATAGATAGATAGATAGATAGATAGATA
>NC_060954.1:53726070-53728161 GCF_022045245.1 Lucilia cuprina
CTATAGACTAGACTATAGACTAGACTATAGACTAGACTATAGACTAGACTATAGACTAGACTATAGACTATACTATAGACTAGACTATAGACTAGACTATAGTCTAGATTATAGACTATACTATAGACTATAAACTGGTCTATAGACTAGACTATAGCTTAGACATTAGTCTAGACTATAGACATGACTAGACTATAAATTAGACTGTAGACCAAACTAAATTATATATTAGACAAGACTGTAGGGTATACTATAGACTAGACTAAAGTCGAGACTACGAATTATACTGTAGACTAGAATATAAAAGAATAGATTATGGACTAGACTATATACTTAGTTATATAATAGACTGTACTGTAGACTAGACTCTAGACTATACTATACTGCAGACTGGATTCTAAAGTAGAGTTTGTTAGTTAGTTAGTTAGTTAGTTAGTTAGTTAGTTAGTAAGCTATTTAGTTAGTTAGTTAGTTAGTTAGTTAGTTAGTTAGTTAGTTAGTTAGTTAGTTAGTTAGTTAGTAAGTTGATTAGTTAGTTAGTTAGTTAGTTAGTTAGTTAGTTAGTTAGTTAGTTAGTTAGTTAGTTAGTAAGTTGATTAGTTAGTTAGTTAGTTAGTTAGTTAGATAGATAGATATTTAAATCAGACTAAATTCTACTTTATACTAATCCTTCACCAGCAACTATTGCATAAAATCGCATCTTAATTCCCATTACATTTCCCTAATATGGCAACACTATTCTGCAGCCTTCTTATATTAGACAACAACAACAGTCGAACAAGAGATAAATGCACACATGACAAAAAATTGTAATTTGTAACCTAACATACAACCGCACTGATGTGAGAAAAAATTACCGTTTGAAGAAAACCATCTTGACACTTCAAACAACAACGGTTATCGGAAATGTCAATAAATCTTTAATATGTATTTGTTATTGTTTTCTTAAGTCGATACAAACTCTGTATCACTTCCCCTCTTTATTCTCCTTAAAACATACAACCCCTTTTAACGAGTAATCAATCACTCTTCTCTCAGTTTTCTTTAGTTTAACAAGTGGTACGGTTGGCTTTTAAGTGGCACGCGTCGAAATTAGTGAAATATTAAATTCATCTGGTTAATAATTATAATTTATTTAATAATTCTATCGTGTGTTACCCCTTTAATAGTTTTCCAATTAAATTCGTTCAATAATTCTCGCGAAAACAAAGAAAAATATGAAATTCAATTCGTTTGTCTGTAAAAAGTCTGTGTAAAATTAATTTTTCCGTGTCTATTCGTTTTTTCTGTATCTATCGTTTGTTGTTGTAGTTCTTTCGTTGTATTGCAATAATCAATGAAGTCATTACTTATCGTTCGTTTTTTTGCGAGCTGCTGTTTCTTTTGTTAAAATAAAAGTATGCTAATAAAAGAAGTCAAAAGCACAAAGTGCAAAAGGTTTAAAATTGCAAAGAGAAATCTAAAATGTAGAAAAAGAGTAGGAAAAAGAGTAGGCCAAAATATGGCCTGTAAAGTTTTAAGAGAATATGGTTGAAAATAGTGTGTGTGTGTTTATTTATTCCTAAGCAATGATTAAATTAAAATAAAAATGTGTTTTTAGCGGAAATTCCTGTTGCTGTTAAAAGTTGTAAATCAATCGTTGTGAATAGGTGAGTAGATTTTATTATAGTTGTTTTAAAAAAGTTGTAATTTAAAAAAATGCTATTTTCTGATTTTTTACTTACTCAAAGCAAACTAATAATTTGGCAACAGTCCGAACATTTTTGATTAAAGAACGAAACGGATTTCTTGATTTTTTATACCTTTTTAATAATACAAATCGAAAATTTAATAAGTTTTTATTTAGACCAGGAGGTACTTCAATATTGATTTTCAACTAGACTATAGACTAAATTATGGATCAGACTGTATTTTATTCTATAGGCAATTCTATAGAATAAAATAGATTAGATTGTAGAATAGACTGCGAACTAGGCTGTAAAGTAGACTATAGACTAGACTATAGACTAGATTATAGACTAGACTATAGACTAGACTATAGACTAGACTATAGACTAGACAATAGACTAGACTATAGACTAGACTATAGAC
>NC_060954.1:53728261-53730905 GCF_022045245.1 Lucilia cuprina
CTAGTCTATAGTCTAGTCTATAGTCTAGTCTATAGTCTAGTCTATAGTCTAGTCTACAGTCTAGTCTAAAGTCTAGTCTAAAGTCTAGTCTATAGTCTAGTCTATAGTTTAGTCTATAGTCTAGTGCATATTCTAGTTTATAGTCTATAGTCGGGTCTATTAGTTTATTGACTAATTTGTAGTCTATTCTACATATATTCTAGTCTATAATCTAGTCTTGTATATAGACAAGTCTACAGTCTAGTTTATATTATATTCTGTAGTACAGTCTAGTCTATAATATAGTTCAGTCAGTTGTTCAGTATGTAATCTATTCTATAGTCGAGTCTATAGTCTTCTCTACAGTATACTCCACAGTCTAGTCTTAAACATATTGGGCAAAAAATAAATTAATTGCTTTCTAGTGAAATAATACAACTTTTTATGTGCAACTTTTAACATCCATCGATTTTCACTCCACTAATTGCATTTTACTTAATATTCTATACACAATTTTATAAATCATTTCACCATAATTTATCTAAACTGTCTCATCATTATATATATTTTTTGTGTATTTATTTGACAAAATTAGCAGCATCTACAACAACAATTAGCGAGAAAAAAATATACATAAAATGTTTATTTTAAATAAATGGAAAATAATCAAAGCCGAATTGAAAAAAAAAAACAAAACAGTATGAAAAACCCAACCAACATCAGAAATGCATTAAAACTAAATTCTATTGTGGTCAATTAGTGATGGCTAATTGAACATGATGAGTTTCTGAATGAAATGTCTGCGTGTGTATTTGAAGCCTGAATAATTACACAATAATACAATGACAATAATGGCAGCTGTAGCAGCAGCAGCAGCAGCAGTAATAACAACCCGTAACAATAAGTACTTTTTAGACATTAAATTTAAATATTTTGCAAAAATATATGTTTTAGTTAAGTTTTATTTTAGAAACTAGAGAAGCTATTAGAGCTTTAAGTTTATGCTCTTGTAATCGAGATTCTTTTAATGTTTAAGGAACTTGAACATATTTAATAATACTCCTTTAAATCTTTGTTTTGTTATCCTGAAGTTTAAAAATAATACGCACTTTATTTTCAAAGTTAAAGAGTCTTTTGTGAATTTTCTTCTGTAAAACTACAGGGCGTATGATTGATATTAATTATAAACTAATATTACAAATTTCTTAAATTAGGCAGGATATTTTTAAAAAATTTGTAATATTTAAATGAAAATCGATTAAGCAGACATAAGGCTTTCAAACTTCCAAATTTCTGAGAAAAAAAACTGTTTAATATAAGAAATATGAACAGTTATCTCGAAAATAAATCATTTTATTACATAAAAAAAATTTTAAAATCCGCTAAATTTACTGCATAGCTAAGTAATACATCTATATTTAAACTACCACAGCCACATCAGTAAATTCAAAATAAAATAAGAATTGTATTATTCTAAAAAGGGAACATGTCCACAAGCAAAAACTACCATAATAAAACATATGAAATGATTATGAAATAATCAGCTAAAAACCTCAAAAGTTATGCATATTTGCTGTTGAAATTTCTTTTTTCCCCTATTTTTCTTACATCTTTATATTTGAATTCATTTTTGTTGCTTCCTATTCTCTGGAGTACAAAACACTAAAAGGCCAGCCAGGATCTTTTATATGCAATGGAGATTTGTTGATTTCAAAGCTCTATTGCTACTTTTACTGCTGTTTTAGTTGCTCTTATTCACGATGATGATGATGATTTTATAAAAACAAAAAACGTTTTTAATTCACTTTTTTTAATATTTGTTTCTTTACAAAGAAGAAGAGCAGGCATTTTCCGGTTATTTTACTAAATGTGGTCAGAGTAAATGCTAGTTGAAATGTGTTTTTTTTTATTTGGATTTTGTGGACTAGAAGGATTTTTCATTTGCTTTGGGAGCTTTTCATGCAAAATTTTATAGCAAATGGTGGAGGGCAAGAGAAGGTTTAAGGTTATTGCTACTATCATTTCTATATACATTCATATATGTAAACCATTTACTCTGGCCCCTAAATACCATTAGTAGCTTCATTTGTAGACCAACCACAACATTGGCCGCAGTCAGACATGTTGGAATATTATTTTTTTTAGTTTTATAGAGCTTTAGTCTGTTGGATTAATTTGTTGAATTTCGGCTGTAATAACATATACAGAAATACAAATGTTTATGTATTTCGTGAAAGGCATATAGAAATCTAGAAAAAATCTCAAATGCCTTGCAATATAAAGCAACAGTATTATTGCAATCAATATCTAAACCATAGAAACAGTTTCTTGTTTCCAACTTAAAATTGAAATTAAATTCTAAGATGATCTATGTCCAGCTATACATATGTAGTCCAGTCTAATGTACAGTCAATAGTCCACTCTATAATGTAGTCTAGTTAAGTTTTTAATTTAGTCTATAGTCTAGTTTATAGCCTAGTCTATAGGCTAGACTATAATATCTATAGTCCAGTCTACAGTCTAGTCTATAGTCTATAGTCTAGTCTATAGTATAGTGTATAGTCTAGTCTATAGTCTAGTCTACAGTCTAGTCTATAGTTTAGTCTATAGTCTAGTCTATAGTCTAGTCTATAGTCTAGTCTATAGTCTAGTCTATAGTCTAGTC
>NC_060954.1:53731005-53738278 GCF_022045245.1 Lucilia cuprina
GACTAGACTATAGACTAGACTATAGACTAGACTATAGACTAGACTATAGACTAGACTATAGACTAGACTATAGACTAGACTATAGACTAGACTATAGACTATAGCCTAAATTATAGACTAATATATAAACTATGCTATAGACTATAATGTATGGACTAAACTACCGATAAATAAAAAACATACACATTTAACATCATAAGTGTTAAACAATAAAATTTGAAAACGATATCTGCAATATAACATTGCACTCTTTGCATGATAGATTTAAGGAAACCCCATTCTTGATCCACCCTTTGATAGACATAACACTTGTAAAATTTAATTAATTTCTTATTTAAGTTAATGTCTATTTTAATCCTCTTAAATTTATTTTTGTATTTTACACCAACATAAAAATTTGTTTGCTTAATTTTACATTTTGTTAATCAAGCGTTACAACAGTTTTTATTTGTAAACCAAAAAACAGCAAGAGAGAAAAAAAAACATTTCAATTGTTCATTGTCTAGGCAGTTAAATCAGTATTGAAACACACACACACACACACATACAATTTTAAATAAAATGAAAAGTACATATGGATGGCCAGAGAGCAATGGCAACAATTCAATTCAATTGTAAAAACTGAAGTGAAAGAAAAACTGTTATCTGTAACAATGGCAGGAATGGCATTTGATCGGGCAGAAAAACCACAACGAATTGAACATAAACACATATACATAGATGGAAATACATGCATACACATTTCTGCACACAAAGTGCACTTTTTATGCATTTAAAAGAGTTTGATGGCGCTTAAAGGGGGAGGGAGCGGTTAATGATTGGCCGAAGGTTTAAATTAGAGATTTAAGGAATTCTGAACTTTTAAAATAAGTAAAATAACACTTTTTTTACAGGTCGTAAAAGTGTTATAGTTAATGTCTAAATCTTTCGATCTTTCCAAGCTTAGGTCACCAGTAACTCTCTAAGAAGAAAAGCATTTGATGCCATGACATTAAACTCTAACTAGACCTCATAGAGACTTTCGACCAAGTAGAAGTATTTGTGGAAACTTATACCTCAATTCCTTTTAAGTTTGTCTATTTTTCCAAGCATGAAGAGTCAGTAACTCTCGCAGCAGAATGATATGCATTGAGTTTCCGCAAACATAATACAAACCGAATGTTTTAAAAAATCCTTCGGTCATCATTTTCTAGCTGACTATAAAACACTTGGTTTGATTTTGGCATTGAGACTGTTATCCAGACAACAGAATTTGTCAGAATATAATGAAATCCAATTTACATTAACAAAGAACAAATTGTACACAGTTTTTTTTTGCTCATCTCCCACATATAATTTTTCTCTACTTTTTTTGTTGATTGCAAAATACAATCAATAATGCATTTAAATACGTTATAGGAAAAGAGAGAGAGAGAGTAAGAGAAACAAGTGTTTATTATGGCTATATATGTGTCAGTATATATTTCCAACTGTGAGTGTGTTAGATAAACAATGCAACAAATTTGTCAATTCAACAAACATATTAAGGATTCAACCAAAGTTGCTTGTTGGGAAAAAAGCAATGCTTTTGTTTAAAAGCTTTAATTGATTTTCTTGAATTATAACTTTTTATATTCCATATTAAATGTTTTTTACCAGTAATAGGCAAAAGACTATCTTGAGATATCTACTGTACTCTAACTACATGTTAAAGACAGAGGAGAACTATAGAAAGCTCACTTTATACTCTCTGTTCGTTATAAAAACAAATTGGAGCGATGAATTTGAAAGTAAAGAGAGAGAGAGAGAAAAGTGTAATTTAGCTCATTTTATACTCTTTGCCTATGACTGTTATAAAAACTAATGTTTAACAGAGAGAGAGAGAGAGAGACTGAGAGAACTTAAGATAGCTCATATTATACTCTTTGCCTATGCCTATTATAAAAACAAATTAGAGTGCTAAATTTGAAAAACACAGAGAGAACTACAGAGAGCTCATTTATACTCTCCCTCCCAATGCCCGTAATAAAAACAAATTGGTATGATAAATTTTAAATTAAGAGAAAGAGAGAGAGAGAGTGAAATGTAGAGAGCTTATTTTATACTCTCTGCCTATGCCTGTTATATAAAAAATCGGAACAATGAATTCAAAAGTGTTTCCCCTTTAAAATTGTTCTATCCTCTATATCAAATTTTCGTTTACTGATCCATTTTAAAATCTATTATTGTTGTCACACCGTGACACAGCAAATTAAACATGTTACTAAATGTATTGGTGGCTAAACAATACGCATGCATTCGGTTTTTAAAATCAACATCCGTTTAACAACTAAATGCAGTTGAAGTGC
This sequence comes from Lucilia cuprina, assembly GCF_022045245.1. Classification (NCBI taxonomy): domain Eukaryota; kingdom Metazoa; phylum Arthropoda; class Insecta; order Diptera; family Calliphoridae; genus Lucilia; species Lucilia cuprina. The sequence continues at coordinate 53,733,333 of NC_060954.1, forward strand.
TGGATAATAGTGAATCAAGCGATGTGACAGAAAAGAACAATGTTTTTTCTCTGTATTTTGGCAACAAAATCAACAACAAATAAATGTTACTGCATAGATGGGCAAACAAATTAACACATTTATATAAGGACATATATAGACAATAGGTAGGCTTGCTAAAAGTAGATTTAGACTTCATAGATTACAATAAGGATGATAAACGTTTTGCATACAAGAGGTTGTGACCTCATTTGGGGGAATATCACACCTACTTTTTGCGGTCTATTACAAGTCCGCCAACTTAATACCTCAATATTCACATGGTTGTCACCATCCTTCGTGTGTTCATATAGGTTTTAAGGTTCTTAGTACACAATTTTATAATACTAGCTGTTATATTTTGTCAAATAAAGGCTTTCTAATAGTTAATCCATATGGGAGGTGCCATGCCCTCTTTTTGGAATCCGTTAATTTTTCTACCCAAAAAATTTCATAATAATACTGAGTGGACTCTTGTTGTTATATCTTACAGTTAGTTAGTTAGTTTGAAAGGAGGATGTACATATATACATCAAATTCGATTAAATACACTTAGGGCTCTATCGGCCCTGTTGTGCGGTCCTTAACCAGAAGCCTCAGAATCACATTCTGAGTCGATTTATTTAAAGTTTTGTTTCATCATATTGAAGCGACAAAAGTGGGGCCATTCTAATGCACAACCATTTGTATTTCTCTATTATGATGTCATATATTTGTATGTGTATTTACCGCCTTTTCCCTTTCTTCTCTCTCTCAATCTCTTTCTCTTCAACACTTGAAAACTGGCATGTAAATTTCAAATATTTACATACATTTAACGTTTATATTATGGATGCCACATTTTGTGGTACAGCATAATTATAACCAAACCTTATGGTTACCTGCAGTTTGTTCATTCAATGAATAAATGGAACAAATTTCATGTTACATAAACTAGACCATGCGAAAGGGATGTAAAGTATAAATCGTGTAATTAGGTTTCAAAAAGCTTTAAAAGTGCTTTTTTACACGATCGGGATTAAACTTGATAAAATACACTTTAATTCTTCGCGAGGATTTTGAATATCAAAATGATCTACTGTATATATGTCTTTTCTAATTATTCAGTCTACTATAGGAAATTGTTTTTTTTTTTTTTGAAAAGTACTTTTCAAAGCCCTTCTCTATAGCCAGCAACATGGATGAATATGCTCTTATTTGATTTGTCAATATAGATGTATGTGAAAATGTTTTGTTTTTGTGTGCCATCACATGTTTAATATTGTATAAACTAATTGACATTTGCTAATGATTTTAGTGGCATACTTTGAAATGGCATTAATAACAATCCTGCGACATGCTTAGTGATCACAAAAATAGGATATGAACAGAGTTATTGAGGTATAAAGATTTTTATACCCTACACCACTTTAGTGGGAAGAGTATATTGGTTTTGTGCTGATGTTTGTAACATAGAAAAATCCTATACTTTTCTGAGTGGATTACGCTATGTCCGTCCATCCGTCCGTCTGGCTGGTTGTCCATGTAAACCATGTATGTTGTATTATGTCAACAAAAGTCGGCAAAACTTATTTTTATAGTAAATTTAATAACACTACAGATTTTTGTAATGATCGGGCCTCGTTTGACCTTACCTCCATACCAATTCTCCTTCAAAAACTTAGTCCTTGCATCTTAGTGTTGACAGTCTACTGCCTGGCTTAGTCCTTGCATAGATTGAAAAGAGGTCAAACCAGAGCACCACATAATCTAGTACTACGGGTGGCCAATTGCATGCAGGACTATGTCCTGGCTGGTCAGTTGGTTGAGGTTCCAAAATCGCGTGTTTTAACCCAAATCACGGGAAGAGGGTGCTTGGTTAAAAGACTGATACACGTTGAATATGATTTTCATGTTTAACAGAGAGAGAGAAGTATAGAGAGCTCATTTTATACTCACTGCCTATGCCTATATAAAAACAATTTAGAGCTATAAATTTGAAGGACAAAGAGAGAGCTCATTTTATACCCATAAAAAAACAACACGTTGAATATAATTTTCATGATACATTTCTGTTATCGTTGCTAGATGCTTGAGCGGTACGAATTACAGAGCATGACTGTAGATAAATAAAATGTTAGATTTGAGTTAATAATTGGGTATACAAGGTTGAGTTTATCTGAAGTTTCTGATTATTTTCTAATGTTTCCTGACGTCTACTTGCATTTTATAAAGAAAATGCAGTAACTGATGAATTTGAAGGATGATGTGACGAAGTGGAAGGATGGACATGGTGCAAGGTCACTACCATTTCCTTGATTTATTTAGCGATTTTCCTCAACTTTTCGCCGTGGGTTTCTGTGACTACTGAAATAAAGACTTTTTATTTTATATGATCCGTGTTTCGGAGTACCAATTACGTCCCTTCTAGATGCTGTTGCCGAAACAACGGAGCCAAAGTAGTGTGACTACTACGGTAAAAGATTAGATAGCTCGGGTACTTGAGCAAAGTGCAAATTTCAATCTGCGTGTAAGAAACACAAAAGGGCAGTTGTGAGTTGTTACCTTTTTTACTCACCCTGTGGTTGAAAAAGTACCACCGTGAGATAAAGCAATATGTCAGGTACTCATGTAAAGCACACTGACATTTCCCTTCAGAAAATGACTTTAAGATAAAAATTCAATTATAAACAGTAAAAACACTATAAAATATACCATTAGTAAGACGTAACTCTTTCTAAGGATAGGTTCATATTACCAGCTACTCCCCTATCCCCGTCTTGTAAAAAATCTCTTTTTATGCTTTTTAGATTTTAAATGATCCACGTTTTTAAAATACTGATTACTGTAGGGTATCATATGGTCGGCTATGCCCGACTATACATGTATACTTGTTTTAAAATTGGATATATTGGATATATGCTTCATTAAATTTTTAATACACCTCAACGAAAATAATTACATTTTTAGATTTTTTAAATAATAGATAACACAGGTCAACAAAATTTGACAAAATCCTGAGAACAAGTTATACTTTTCTAAAGGATTGAGAAACGTTCTGAATGAAACAAAAATAGTGTCTTTTTTTAAACTTTAGGACAAGATTTCTAACATTTCATAGTGCGTTCTGAAAAGTCTCCATTGGTCTCTTTGTCAAACATTTGTAGGCCTGTGTAATGCGTTCTATAGTTGAAATAAAGTAAGTCGAAAGCAACGAACCCAATGTGTTTGTGTTGTTATATCCAGCTTAAAGTACTAATCACTTTCTGTGTCATGTTGGTCAGACATCCGATCACCGATTTCTTTTTTTGAAACAAACGGCTTCAGTCACGTACAAAACTAACTATCTGCATGTTACTTTCAAGTCACAAAAGAGTGGGGGTCTGAGTTGTTTCTAGTTCACCCTGGAGTTGTGAGCTTAAGCCAAAGGTCAAAATCTTATTTACAGTGTGGTACCTTCTCCTGGTGTTGTTGGCAAAGTCTTTCCTATGTGATTGAGAAAAGCTCAGACATGGTATGAAGATTGCAGGGATCTGAGATTAGATAGATCCCGGCTTTAGTTACGTACAAAACTAACCATCTGCGTGTTACTTTTAAGTCACAAAAGGGTTGGGGTCTGAGTTGTTCCTAGTCCACCCTGGAGTTGTGAGCTTAAGCCAAAGGTCAAAATCTTATTTTACAAGGATAAATATAGATCTATCCTTTTTCATCTTAAAAACATTTTCCTTTTTTCACAAGACCATAATTTCCAAAGGATCAATACCTAATTTATGTTTTTCAAACTTTCCTTTTAAATTTTACTAACCAAAGGATAAAACATTTTTCCTAGAAATTTTGACAATGATTCGTTTTTGACCTTTTTTCTTAAAGTATTTTTGTCTGTCTGTATGTATATTGTTTTCAGGATACTTTTGTTTTGATGATGATTACTTTGTAAAATGATGGCTTAGGCGCATAATGCAATAATATGCTTCGCTTAACATTTTGCATTATGAGTAGTGAATAAGTACTATTTGTTGAACACAACTACATTGATATACATATATGTATATAAACATTAAGGTGGTAACAGAAAATCTACCTTAATTACATGTGCTACAGTAAAGGTCTTCAGTCCCCGAATGACTTAATCCGATTCTAACATTTTAGTCCAGAAAATCAATTTAAAACCTAGAAGTAGTTTTAATTGTATTAAATGTTAACTCCCTAATATATATTTTTGTTTAAGAATAGATAACTATGTTATTTTGAAAGTATATATAAGTATGTCTTTGCTAATAGATGTATGAGCAACTAGAAAGCTTAATTTGCTTTTTATTCTTGTTTTCCTCTCATCTATTTCTGGGGTTGCCATGGTTCGTTGAGTTTTCCTTTTTGCCGTTTACCCCTCTCTCCCTCTTTTACTCTCTTTGTCAGTCGTTTCATAAAAATTATAACTTTACCATTTTATGTGTAGTTGTTGTTGTTGCTATTTGTTAAATTACAAGAAATTGAAAAGTTTTCAAATAAAATTTATAATAGAATTGGGAAATTAATCTTGAATTATGTGAATAACAATAGACTAAAAGGAATGAAAAAACAAAAAAAAGGAAAATCTTTTCATATGAACTTTCTTTAAAAGATAGAAACGACATACCCAGCAAATACTATAATTGCAAGTGCTTTGATAATCTGGTATTTAAAGCTTTTGCAGGTTATTTTAAAGTGTGCAATCCAAATGAATGGAAAATATAAAGTATTTGCTGGGTATAAAGTCAAAACAAGAGACAAAAGACTATTTCTCATTTAAAACTGAAAGTTAAGAATTCAAAAAAAAAAAAATCTTCAAAATTTGAAAATTTTGAAACTAGAACTGAACTAGAACTGAACTAGAACTGAACTAGAACTGAACTAGAACTGAACTAGAACTGAACTAGAACTGAACTAGAACTGAACTAGAACTGAACTAG
>NC_060954.1:53738378-53742099 GCF_022045245.1 Lucilia cuprina
GTTCTAGTTCAGTTCTAGTTCAGTTCTAGTTCAGTTCTAGTTCAGTTCTAGTTCAGTTCTAGTTCAGTTCTAGTTCAGTTCTAGTTCAGTTCTAGTTCAGTTTCTGTTCAGTTCTAGTTCAGTTCTAAAAGTTCTAAAAGACAGCGAAAACTAGTAATTTTCTATGTTTTTTTTACTTTTAAAGCGAATTTTTGGACACATAGCAGGAAATTTCCATATTTAGGACAAATCTTTTTAGATATTTTTTTGTAGATGTCTAATGCAAAGCTGACGTTAGAAAGCAACAAGAACAAACAAAAAAAGCTGACAAAGCTGCACAATCATTTTCTTTGCCTGGTGTTATTTGTTATGTGTTGCGGCAGTTGCAAGTGCTTGATTCCTGCTTATATACATGTTTATGTTGCTGTTGTTAAGAATTCATAATATTTTTGTGCCCCAAAGTCAAATTGTTTGTCAAGTCTTTTGTTAAATTGCTGTTGATGTTGCTATTTCTTTTAGTTGTTGTTTTTTTTTTTTTTTGAAATTTTTCTTATTCGTTTGTTATTGTTGTGGCCTTACTTGTTGTATCCTGTTTTTTTCTGTATTAATTTTTCTTTTCCTTATTTAGTTGGAAATATGAAACTAAACGACTTTTACAATTTATTCTTTTGTCCTTTTTATCATTAAACTCCCTACTTTTCTTCCTTGTTGCGGTCCTTGTTGATGTTTCTATAGAGAATTTAGTTTCTTTAAAATGCATGTGTCTTAGTTTAAGATTATTCATACAAACACATAAACATTTACGTATGTATGTACCTTATACATCTTCATTTTGCTTGCCAAGTAAAATTATAAATGGCTGATGTTCATGTTGCTGTTACTGTGACAACGAACCAACCAATGAATACAACAACTAAAAGTCCTCATTTATACTTAACAAGCAAAAAATCTCATACACTTTGCTTGACATTATATTTAACTTTAGCTTGAGTTTATACAGAAATAGCTTTACCCAGTGTGCTTTGCTACCCTAAAAGCAATGTAAATAAAAAATAAACGGAATTAAAAAGTGATCACTTGTTTTTGTTGTATCTCTTATAGTTTCCAAGGAAAACGGTCTTTTATGTTTTCACTAAAAATATCGGTTTTGGACATGAAATAAAAGTGATCATAGATTTCGCTTGTTTTTGCTGTATCTATTTTAGTTTTCGAGAAAAACGGTTTTTTATGTTTTTATTCAAAATATCGTTTTTTTCTATGAAATAAAAGTGATCACAGATTTCGCTTGATTTTGCTGTATCTCTTACAGTTTTCGAGAAAAAACGGACTTTTATGTTTTCACTCAAATTATCTGTTTTTGGTATGAAATAAAAGTGATCACAGATTTCGTTTGTTTTTGCTGTATCTCTTATAGTTTTCGAGAAAAATGGATTTTTATATTTTTATTCAAAATATCGGTTTAAGTATGAAATAAAAGTGATCGCAGATTTCGCTAGTTTTTTCTATATCTCTTATAGTTTTCGAAAAAGAGCGAAAATTTATTTTTTTACCTAAAAAAACGATTTGTTTAGGAAATGAATGTGAGAGATTTTTACTGTTTATGCTCTTTTTTGGTTTGTATTTTCTAGCGTAGGATTCTATTCTATTGCCTAGAAAAACTTATGTTTTGAAAAAGTCAGTCAGTAACGCTACTCATTTATATATGTATATAGATAAGGATGTGAAATATTAATTAACCCTAGATACATACAACAGTTTTTTGCTTTGTTTTACCTTGCCAACCACTTGGTTACGTAAGACTGGCAACAAAACAGTCAGACAGACGTATGTAGAAAAAGACCGACAGTCTTTTCTAAAAATGTTGTTATTTACATTCACATATCTTACTCACATTTCAAAAAATACCTACAACTTTACTTTTTAATTTAATGTTGTCTATAATGTTTAAGCTTTTACTTTATTTTCAAATTATCAAAGAATATATATCTTGAAGTACACTGCTTGTGCAAGACGAAAAATCCAAAAATCCGGTATTAATTTATAAAGAATTTACATACCCACACTCAGTTCTAATTCAGTTTTAATACAATTCTTGTTCCGTTCTAGTTCAGTTGTAGTTCAGGTTTAGTTCAATTCTAGTTAAGTTCTGGTTCAGTTCTCGTTCAGTTCTAGTTCAGTTCCGTTCTAGTTCAGTTTTAGTTCAGTTCTAGTTCAGTTCTAGTTCAGTTCTAGTTCAGTTCTAGTTCAGTTCTAGTTCAGTTCTAGTTCAGTTCTAGTTCAGTTCTAGTTCAGTCCTAGTTCAGTTCTAGTTCAGTTCTAGTTCAGTTCTAGTTCAGTTCTAGTTCAGTTCTAGTTCAGTTCTATTTCAGTTCTAGTTCAGTTCTAGTTCAGTTCTAGTTCAGTTCTAGTTCAGTTCTAGTTCAGTTCTAGTTCAGTTCTAGTTCAGTTCTAGTTCAGTTCTAGTTCAGTTCTAGTTCAGTTCTAGTTCAGTTCTAGTTCAGTTCTAGTTCAGTTCTAGTTCAGTTCTAGTTCAGTTCTAGTTCAGTTCTAGTTCAGTTCTAGTTCAGTTCTAGCTCAGTTCTAGTTCAGTTCTAGTTCAGTTATAGTTCAGTTCTAGTTCAGTTCTAGTTCAGTTCTAGTTCAGTTCTAGTTCAGTTCTAGTTCGGTTCTAGTTCGGTTCTAGTTCAGTTTTAGTTTAGTTCTAGTTCAGTTCCGTATCAATTTCTGAAATACACAATAATTATAAACGTTGAAATCATTATACCATATGCCAAAGGAATCAAAGAAATCCATATATGTTTTAAAAATTGACAGATATTTTTTTGTCGGTTGTATAAGATTCGCCCTGAGTGAATAGCTATAATACTCTTACTTGTATTTTTCTAGGTTTTTTACCTTAAAAACTTCTGCTATTCAAAAGCTTTGAATTTACATCTTATAAAATTTCTAAGGATACTCTACAAGACAATTATTTTCTCAGGAAGAATAAAATAAACATCACATTTTTTAAATCACAATTTCTGAAAGAAATATAAAACCCTTAATCACTTGTTGACTTAAACTCTCGTTTATTTTTCACTTTCTTTTCCTTTTATTTCGGTTAAAAATAAAGAAAATGCAAAAAAAAATAAAACTTAAATATGAAATTGTTTATAAGTTGTGCCTTCAGAGAGTGTGCTGTAAATTATGTAAAGAAAAATATGTTAAATATGTTTGGTAGTCGGTTGCCTGGTTGTTTGGTTGGGGTAATTGAAATTAAATATTTGCATTTCAACAAAAGAGAAATTTATCTCTGTTAAATAAAAGAAATAATTACTTCAGTACTTGTTGTTGTTTATTTCTTAAGATTGCTCAAAAAGGGGAGAGGAAGTTTCATAATGAATATGAAATTTAGGTGGCACAATAAATTTTCTTTTAAGGAAGCTTTGTTAATTCATAAAATTATTTTAGTCATTGAGGTGAAAGAGTGAAAAAGAGATTGTCATTGTAAAATAGCGACTTAGAGACAAATTTAAAGAAAGTAAAATTTAAATAATTTGTAATAAGTTTTGAGGAAGTTTAATGAACTCAAATGTATTTCCAATTTAAAAATATGAAATAATATGTTTGTAACAGAAATGTACTTAAGTTATACTTCTAGTTCAATTCTAGTTCAATTCTAGTTCAGTTCTAGTTCAGTTCTAGTTCAGTTCTTGTTCAGTTCTAGTTCAGTTCTAGTTCAGTTCTAGTTCAGTTCTAGTTC
>NC_060954.1:53742199-53744699 GCF_022045245.1 Lucilia cuprina
TAGAACTGAACTAGAACTGAACTAGAACTGAACTAGAACTGAACTAGAACTGAACTAGAACTGAACTAGAACTGAACTAGAACTGAACTAGAACTGAACTAGAACAAGTACTGAACTAGTTAGTTTGTTTATTTGTTTGTGTATAGTCATATCCAATCTCTGGCTTACAGACTTATACTTCCTCCCTTTCACCATATTACGTATACGTACATAGTCCACGTATTTACTTTATTTATTTCCTGTTGTGCCCTACTCTTTGCAAAATTGTTTATGTTCAGTTCGTAAATGAAAAACATTTGACAAAGCAACAGCCAACAACTCCTTTGCCTTAAAACGTCAACATGATCTATAAATTTTCTATTTTGTTTTGTTGCTGTTGTAATTGTGTGTGCCTTAACAGCTAAATAATAACAATGACAAACACAACGCAGTACCACCACCAGCTACAGCAACGTCAACAAAAATACGAACGAGAAAATATCTAAATATCTAAAACCGGTGAACTACAAAACTGGTCAACTTATATTGCTAGAGTTTTGCAACAGAATATAAATTATGTGGCAAAAATGAAAACAATGGTCAATAATGTTTGTAGTGTGTTGTTATTACCAAATAATTTAAATTACATTGGCTACTACTTACCATTTGCTTTACTTTGCCTTAGAAGAGTAATACCTTTATTTTAATTGCCAATAAGGAAATAATAGAAATATTATTAGGGTATTGCCTCACAAAATGTTCAATACCACTTGTCAACACTTATTATTTCTTTTGCCCTCAAAGGAACCATAATTTAATTTTTTTCTCATTTTTCATGCGTTATTAAAATTTTTAATACCTTTTGTTGGTTGACATTACGGCGAAGGAAAAGGAAACAAAAACATCCAACAACAAGGTGCTTAAAAAGCAGTTGTGATACTTTGGCAGAAAAATCTTTACCATAATGATGCCACAAACTTGAATGAAAAAAAGTCAACCTTAAGAAAAAAATTAATATAAAAATATAAACTAAATTTATAATAATGTTGGTTGTAATGTAGCTTTTGTGTGTTTAAAAGCGCATAAATACAACACACAAACAAACCAAATATATGAGAGAGAAAAAAAGAACAGGTTGAGTTATGAATTAAAAAAAAAATGGGGAAAAAATTACACACAATGACATATTTTCCCTCAGTTTACTTTGTGGCACACCAAACACAACAAAAAGAACAACATTTTAATTTTAATCAAAAAAAAAAAATGCATATTTTTATAATGAATTCCATTTTTTGGGGGGGAAACAGAAAACACCAGCAGTTGAAAGTAAATCATGAATAAGATTTTTAAAAATTTCAGAACAATGTTTTTATAAATTTTTTTGTTTAAAAAACTAAGAAAATTTCATTAAGAAAGTTACACGTTTTTTGTATAAAACTCTTAAATTTAACTTGTTTTTTTGCGACGAACCCTAATGTTTTGCAAACAAATAAAAAAAAACACAAATTAACGAATATTCTATAAGGGAATTAAAATGAAATTATTTTTGTATTTTTGAAATTTATTTTTTGTTATTTTAAACAAAAATCTATAAACAAAATAAATTTAAATATTTATTAACACAGAGATTACAAACTAGATTTATAAAATATTTACACAAAGCAAATACACAGATGCGTGTATAAAACGCTATAAATGAAATTTTTAAATTATTTTTAGCGAATTTAATTTTTTGTCTAAATAAAAATGTTTAGTCTAGCTTAAAATAAAAAATCAAAATAATAAAATGCCTGATTTTATTTTTCTATTTTAGTTTTAATGAAAAATATTGTATTTTTGCATAATCTGGGCTAAATGGCAAAGAAGTGGAAGTAGAAACTTTTCCACTCAACTTCAATTTATTGCAGTTGTATTGTACTCTAAACATGTATATGTGTAAATATGTGTTTACTCTCCAGTATTATTTTTAATTTTCTTTCTTTTTTTTCTACTTATAGTTTATTTTTTTTAAGCTTTGGTCTTCAGAGACACTTGCACACTCACACAGAGTGTTGTCAGCAACATACACATACATTTATAAACAGTGTTTTTTGTTTGTATGGCTCCTAGTTTTTTTCCCCGATTATTGCAACAAACAAACATCTGCAATAAGTAGGGGAAAAAAGCAAAAGACCTATAGGGCTGTTAGGCTTTGTGAAATTTTAATAAATCATAAGCTTTCATTTTGCTAGACGCTGATGATGTTGCTGTTTTCTTTTTTTCTTGTTTTTGGTTTTAATACCACCCACTTATATAGAGTTACATAAACTATCATAGATACAAGAAGTCCGCAAACTTGTACTCAGGAACATAGAGACATAGTTGGAAGTAGTTGGAAACTAACAGACAGTCATAGTGTGTACGTATACGTAATGTGGTTGTGGGGTTTGAATATGTGTGAAGTATACGTCTGTAAGCCAGGGATATAAAACAAGGGAATCGCACAAGCAAATAAGCAAACAAATAAACAAGCTACCTAACT
>NC_060954.1:53747199-53750701 GCF_022045245.1 Lucilia cuprina
TCTATCTATCTATCTATCTATCTATCTATCTATCTATCTATCTATCTATCTATCTATCTATCTATCTATCTAAAACCCAGTCAATAGGACTTATTTTAATCCTTTTGATATACCTCGAACATATTGCAATACTACTAAGTGTTCCATGTCTGTTATGAAAGAAACCGCTATTTTTTATTTCCCTCTTTTTTCTGCTTTACTATAGGTATCTTTGCATTTTATTATTTTTATTATTTCTTCATAATTATTGTTTTTTTTTTTTGTTCTCCAGCTGCCTTCCAGTGTTTTCATTTAGTTTGAAATGTTATGACAGTAAAAAAATCCCATCATTTTTGTAGAGATTTTTCATTTAATACTCATGCTGGTGTTTGGCCATTGTAAAAGTTTTCCAATTTTTTTTTTCATTTAGTTTTCATAAAAATGTATAAAAGGAGTAAAAATGCAGATATTTATGAAAATTTTGTTTTTAAGAGTTGTTTGTAGAAATATTTCGTATTTGATTGGCTAAAACAAAATAAGCAAGTCTATTAAAAAAAAAAAAACGAAAATATAATGATTTTTCAAAGCATATTAAAGTTCATTAAACTTTTGACGAGCAAATATAACCACATCATTGAATATGCAAAATATTAGAAAAAAAATTTGTTAATCTGATATCTATTGCACCTTTTTTACTAATTTAATACTTTTAACTAATTTAATATAAAAATATTAGACATTTAGCTGATTTTTAAATATTAAATTTTCCAAAAATAGAATGTCAGTATTAGAAGTGAGGCAAGTTTTTCATTACTTTGTTTCCATTGTAGTCCTAGAAGTTTTATAAGTAAATTGTTTTTGCATAGAATAACAACTGCATCAATTGTACAGTGGTGTTAACTGAATTTTATTTTCTTAAAAAAATATAGAATATAGACCAGTCTATAGTCTAGACTATAGACTAGACTATAGACCAGACTATAGACTAGGCAATAGTACTGACTATAGACCAGACTATAGACTAGGCAATAGTACTGACTATAAGATTAGCCTATAGTTCCTGCTACAGAAAATCCACCCTATGGAATAGTCAAATATTTAGATTATAGAACAGATTATAGTCTAGACAATAGACCAGACAATATTCTGGACTATAGTTGAGATTATAAGCAAAACTACATTCCAGACTATATATATAATTATAGTCTGGTATGTAGTTTATAGTACAGATTATAAGCTGGACAACATACCAGACTATAATCCGAACTATATTCCAGACTATAAATAGGACTATAGATTAGATTATAGCTTAGGCTAGAGACCACACTATAGACCAGACAATGGAACAGACTGCAGACCAGACAATGGACCAGACTATAGACCAGACTGCAAAGAAGACCATAGATCAGTCTATAGACCATTCTATAGATTAGACTATATAGAACAGACTATAGTAGAGACTAAGTATATGTAAGACTATAAACTAGATTATAATCCAGACTATTGACCAGACTTTAGTCCAGACTATAGACCAGACTATATACCAGACTATAGGCAAGACTAAAAGCCATACTATATATCAGACTGTATAGTCTGTATAGTCTAGACTATGGATAAGTCTATAGTCTAGACTATGGAGAAGTCTATAGTCTAGACTATGGAGAAGTCTATAGTCTAAACTATGGAGAAGTCTATAGTCTAGACTTTGGAAAAGTCTATAGTCTAGACTTTGGAGAAATCTATAGTCTAGACTTTGGAGAAGTCTATAGTCTAGACTTTGGAAAAGTCTATAGTCTAGACTATGGACTAGTCTATAGTCTAGACTATGGACTAGTCTATAGTCTAGACTATGGACTAGTCTATAGTGCAGACTTAGGTCTGGACAATAGACAAGATTATAGTCTGGTTTATAGACAAGACTATAAACTGAACTATAGAAAACTATTCACGAAACTAAGGTCTGGATTATAAAGGAGAATATAGTGTGGATTATAGACGATACTAAAGTCCAGCACATAATCAAGACTACAGACGAAACTATCGTCTACACTAGGGACGATACAATGGATGTATTAAGACGAAGCTTGACTATCCAGGATATAAGCCAGACTATATTCAATGCTTTATACCAAACTATGGGCAGGACTATATTAACAACTATATACCAGTCAAACCTCGCCCAAAATTTAACCCAGATTATATCTGTGATCCGGGCTATAAGCAAGACTACGGTCAAGTTCCAGCCAGTTCCTCACAAAACTATTGTCAATTGCAATCACAGTTCGAATAGACAAAAATGTTACTATTCCATATACGATGGCATCTGAAATAGCCAAGTTATAAAAGTAATAACCATAAAAGTGTGACTCAATTTACGTGTATATTTCAAACACAAAAAGCAAATAAAGAAAACGAAAAAAAAAGAACTTTCAAAAAAAATTTGCCTAAAAATGCTGCCAGTATTGAACATTTAACTCAACAATAAGCTCCAACCAAAGTGTTAAAAAATACATGCGCAAGTGTAAGTGTTAAAGTGGACTTGTGTGTGTGTGTTTGCATACTGAATTTTGTGCAATAAAACTGAAAATAAAAGTATGAAATTTTTTTTTTACCAATTTGCCTATGAAATATTTTTAACAATGCAACGTTTTTTTTTTAAGTTCTGTATCGTACGTAAAAATCAAAATAAATTTTTAATTAAAAAACACGTGCAAAAATATTCAATAGCTTCCAGTAGTTTTAACGGTGTTAATTGTCCCCTTACGAAATTGTTCATTTTGGACAAGCATTAATGCTTTTACGAAATCTGTAGTTTTTGAGTTAGAGAAGAATTATCTCATATTGTGCTGCATGGTTACACTTACAACCAAAACAATACGACACGTACCACGCTGATATAACCATAATATGAAAAGGTGCAATATACATGTAATAAAAATGGGAAAAAAGTGAAAAGTAAAAAAAATGTTACCACGACAAAAGGACAATGCAGAAATCCAAGTGGTAAAACTCACTCATTTATTTATTCATTCACACATTCAGTGCAACAATACGACCAAGTGACCAAAACATTTTTGCTTTGTACATTTTTTTGTTTTCTTTGGGTTTGGACTTTTTTTTTAAACTCGAATTGTGTTTATTTAAGGCGAAATATGAATTAAATTTTAAAATCAAATTTTGAGATATTTGTGTTAATCAATGTCATATTCTAATTGTTACCATTTTAGGAGACATTTTATTTAGCAGATTAATAGATAGAATATAAAATGTGAAGATACAATACGCAAAGACTCATGGATGCATCCTTCTGCTCGAAAAGCTTCTGCAAGCTCACGTTAAGTTTAACAGTAGTTTTCATGTATAAATGAAGAATGAAGTAGTCTTCATGTGAAATGAAGTTATTGGTCTTTAAACTTTGGATACCGAGAAATAGATAGGTAGATAGATAGATAGATAGATAGATAGATAGATAGATAGATAGATAGGTAGATAGATAGATAGATAGATAGATAGATAGATAGAC
>NC_060954.1:53750801-53763872 GCF_022045245.1 Lucilia cuprina
ATAGACTAGACTATAGACTAGACTATAGACTAGACTATAGACTAGACTATAGACTAGACTATAGACTTGACTATAGACTAGACTACAGACTAGAATATAGACTAGACTGTAGACTACACTATAGACTAGACTATAGGCTAGACTATAGACTAGACTGTAGACTAGACTATAGACTAGACTATGACTAGACTATGACTCGACTTTGACGAACAAACTTTTCAAAAGTAGCGTGCTTTCCACAGTCATTCTCACTCAATTATCACCTTTAATCTCACACACTCCCACTTTTTACCACTTTAATGATTTCATTATTTATTTATTTATTTATTTTTTTTTTTTGCTTTTTCCACTTCTTTTACAAATTACAAGTTACAACTTTTTGTTGTTGCTGTTGATTTTTTTTCTGTTTAATTAGTTTTCATGTCAAACCCATAATAAGTAGTTTTTATTATTATTGATTCTCTTACTTCACTAAACCCTATAAATCGTTACTAATGTCCTAAAGGAATAAGTTTTCTTTTAATTTTTTTTGTTTTAACATTTGTTCATTTCCTCTCCATAACATTCGATTAACATCTGCGCATCACAACTTAATCCTTAGGATAATAATAAAAAAATAAATACAAGAAAACTTAAATAAAAATAAATAAAAAAAAAAACAAAATATTTAGTCAATAACAGATATTCAGCAGTAAGTGCTGGCAGGAGTTAAATACATACTTACTGAAATAAAGTACAATTGTAAAAACATAAAGAAGTACGAGTTTAAGACTTATAATTTGTTTCAAATAAATCTCAAGGTATTACAGATAAAAGTTAAATCTCTACCCAAAATAGAACACACACACAATAAAAAAATAACTTGCAACCTTTCTTTCTCTTTCACTAGCGGCAGGAGCATGGAGACCCTGTTGAAAACTTTTTGTGCACTCTTTTTGGTACCACTCAGGAGAAGTACACGTTTCAGTAATAATTTATTACTTAGTGAAGCAGAAAATACGTTAACGTAAGCGAAAATGTTTTCCTATTTTATTTTGCAAAAAAAAAAAAAAAAAAAAAAACAGTTCAATACAATAGCATAGTCGAAACAACAACTTGAAAACTCAATTAGGCCTACAAAATCCCGCAACAATAAAATTGCAGGATTATTTTATATATTGTTTATATTTTAGCCTTTTTTCTTATAGATTTTGTTTTAATATTTTTTTTTTTTTTTTTTTTGCAATAATGATCTTCGATAAAAGTAAGGAAAAAACTGAAAATATAAAACTTTGTTATTGTAGAGAACACTGAAAGAAATTGTATTAGTTACAGATGTAATTTACTTAATGTCTGGTGCAATCAGTGGCCAAGGAGGCAAAATTTGTTAACAAATACATGTTACCCAATAGTCGCGTGATACATTACGAATAGTTAAGGACGATTACCTAATGCTGGAATATTCATTGTCCAGTCATAGTCTAGTCATAGTCTAGTCATAGTCTAGTCATAGTCTAGTCATAGTCTAGTCATAGTCTAGTCATAGTCTAGTCATAGTCTAGTCATAGTCTAGTCATAGTCTAGTCATAGTCTAGTCATAGTCTAGTCATAGTCTAGTCATAGTCTAGTCATAGTCTAGTCATAGTCTAGTCATAGTCTAGTCATAGTCTAGTCATAGTCTAGTCATAGTCTAGTCATAGTCTAGTCATAGTCTAGACATAGTCGGTCAAATTATTGACTCATGCTGAGCTATGGCTTTACTTATGTTTTAAGCAATCTTATCACTTTGGAAAAAGTGTAGTTACAACCATAATTAAAAAATTAAACGCCCACAAAAGCAGGTGAGAAATATATAAAATTATATATACCTTACCAAAACCCTTTTGTCTGTTAACTTACAACTTAGTTTTTCGTCAAACTGTTCGAACACTCTTATCCAGATATCGGAACTTGTGTTGTATTTAAAAAAAGTCATGCAATTGAGACGACCTAAAGATTTGGGACAACAAATTGAATCCTTTTACGGTCTTAAATATCTCTGGATGAATTGGACCATTGTCGGGATGCATCCACCAACTAATTTAAAGGCTATATGGCGCTTTACTTATTATATATATGGAGTTATATTAACATTAATTGCCGGTTTCGGTTTGCCAGTCACAATGTTAGCGAATCTCTGGTTTATTGACTCGCGACAAGAATTGGTAGCAAATCTTTCTTTAAGTACAACCATAGCTGTTGCTGGATTAAAACAATTTACCCTATGGATACATTTACGTCGCTTACTTAAATCAAATGTATTTTTAAAACTTCTAGATGAGCGCAGTAATCATAATCCCCAAGAACGTATGAATATTTTAAATGCTATACGTTACTGTCATCTGTACTATGCGATGTACACTTTGACTTATTTTATTTGTGCCTATGGTTTTGCCTACATTGGTTGGTCCAATCACAGATTGATCTATAGTGGATGGTTTCCTAGATTCTTTGACAGTCCACGCGCAAACTACTTGGCAGCATTTACATATCAAAATATAGCCCAAACAACTTTAATTTTCCAGAATGGCAACAATGATATGTATCCTTTATGTTACCTATCCCTGATAATTGGACATTTGGACTCATTAGCTGAACGTATAAAAAGAATTGGTGCAGATAAGAAATGTTCGATTGAAGAAAATGTCGAAGAATTAAGATTGTGTATATTGGATCATAAGAATCTCTTGGAGTAAGTAAGGAATGCGAACGATAAGGAGAAAATCAGTAATTAATTTACTTATATTACAGTTATTTCGAATGCATACGTCCCGTTATATCTAGCACTCTTTTTTTGCAATTCTTCATAACCGCCTTTGCTCTCTGTTTAACCGCTATCAATTTAATTGCTTTTGATCGTGATGTAACCGAACAATTTTTTGCAATTTTTTATTTAATTATTATATTATTTCAAATATTTCCCACCTGTTGGCATGTCAATGTTCTCATGGAGAAGAGTGATTATTTAACGACAGCAATGTACAGTTGTAATTGGATGGATCAGAATCAGAAATTTCGTAAAATGTTAATAATATTTATGCAACGTTCACAAAAAACGAATACAGTATTGGCTGGCGATTTGGCACCCGTAACATTGCAAACATTTTTGGCGGTATGTTAGTGTCAATATGATGACAATTTACTAAAAATTTTAACTTAACTTTTGTTCTTATATTTCAGATAATTCGTTTCTCATTTTCGATGTTTACGATTTTCAGCAAAGCATAAAAATATATTTCAAAGAGAAAAAAATGCATTAAATTATGGTCAAATAGATATTTAATCAATAAAGTTCGAATTGTAATAAAACAAAAATGCATTTTTAATATTCATATGTATATATCTATGTATGTAACGCGATAACTTCTAGTTCACTTCAAGTTCAGTTCTAGTTCAGTTCTAGTTCAGTTCTAGTTCAGTTCTAGTTCAGTTCTAGTTCAGTTCTAGTTCAGTTCTAGTTCAGTTCTAGTTCAGTTCTAGTTCAGTTCTAGTTCAGTTCTAGTTCAGTTCTAGTTCAGTTCTAGTTCAGTTCTAGTTCAGTTCTAGTTCAGTTCTAGTTCAGTTCTAGTTCAGTTCTAGTTCAGTTCTAGTTCAGTTCTAGTTTTAGTTCAGAACATTTCTAAATATAGAACGTTTTTTTTTTAATATAAAGTATAATAATTAAAATTGCGTTATTAAAAGATAATTGTTGCTAAAAATTTAACTATTACGTACATGGACATGTGTTTTTAATTTAGTTTAAATTACCTGAAACAAAGAGGTAACAGATTTTACGTTATAGAAAGCAAAAATAAAGACATTTCCTTAATATTTCACAGTGAAATATGTATACACTGAAAAAATGATTGCAGTTGTAATAACTATATTTTAGAAAAATTAAGTAAATTTTTTATTAGAAATATAAAATTAACCAGTTTTCAAATAAAATTTCACCTTTTAATATTATTAAATAAATTCAATTATTACACTTCTATTTTCTCAGTGTAGTTACAGTACTAATTACAAAAAAATTGACACACCCACAAAAAGTTAAACAATGAATATAAAAACCCTTTGGAGTATTACTATAGACCTTAGTTGTTTATCGACCATTACATACACACTTCGAAGGAATATAGTACAAGGAAAGCAAAAGCAACAGCAAATGGCAGTAATGCAAGCTAAAGATTTAGGACAACCATTAAACTCCGCTAATGGTTTCAAATATCTCTGGATGAATTGGTTTTTTGTGGGTATGCATCTACCGCCTAATACTAAATCAATTTTATGGGGCATCCTGTACTACACATATTCTGCAGTATTTAATTTACTGGCCAGTGTCTGTCTGCCAGCCTCAATGTTAGCCAATCTCTGGCTTATTAACTCATGGCAGGAAGTTGTGGCAAATCTTTCACTTACAACTACCATTGCAATAGCACCATTTAAACAACTGGCCGTCCTTGTACATCGACGAGCATTACTTAAAGCGAATGAATTCTTAAAGCCATTAGATGAGCGTAGTAGCCATCAAGACCGAGATCGTAGAATTATTCTAAATACTACACATTATTGTCATCTTTACTATATATTTTATATTGCAATCTACTGCTTTTGTGCCATTGGATTTGCCTATATTGGCTGGATCAATGACCGATTGGTATATAGTGGCTGGTTTCCGAATATATTGACCGATCCAAGGTCAAACTATATTCTGGCATTCGCTTATCAAAATTTTGCTCAAACTTGTTTGGTTTTTCAAAATGCCAACAACGATGTTTATCCTTTGTGTTATCTGTCGATGGTTATAGCACATTTGAAGACATTAGCGAATCGTATAGAAAGAATTGGTATGGATAAGAAAAAACTAACGGCTGAGGAAAATATCGAAGAGTTGAAGATGTGTATATTGGATCATAAGAATCTGTTGGGGTGAGTAGAGTAGTTATTTACGAAAAGAAAGAAAAATAAATAGATAGACAGATAGGTAGATAGATAGATAGATAGATAGATAGATAGATAGATAGATAGATAGATAGATAGATAGATAGATAGATAGATAGATAGATAGATAGATAGATAGATAGATAGATAGATAGATAGATAGATAGATAGATAGATAGATAGATAGATAGATAGATAGATAGATAGATAGATAGATAGATAGATAGATAGATAGATAGATAGATAGATAGATAGATAGATAGATAGATAGATAGATAGATAGCTTCTTGTTTGTCTTTTTGCTTCTTTGCTCCGATATCTACTGTTGCCTTTAAAGTACAACTTTTCAAATTTCTTTTAAGGATGCTTATGGTAATTTTAATATTAAAAGTTTTTTCTCTTAGTTTTTATAAAATTTTCTCCTTTACCGAAAAAAGGCTGTATTAGTTTAGTTTTTAAGTTTCTCTTTAGTTTTTCCCCAAAATTGTTATTTTACATTTTAAAATAATCAAATACTTTAGCTCATTATCATGCAAATCATGGCTAACCAGGCTTTTTAACTTCCATTACTAGAAACGTTGTTTGTAAAGCCTTTTTCGTTTGTTTGCCTTTATCCTTAGAGTTTTTAATTCATCACTCAGTGAGTGAAGTTGGGCAAAAAATAAACTTTTTCCATGGCAAAAACAATTTTTCCAAAATTTCCCAAAGAATCACTAGAAAATCATCTTGTCATCGTGAACACACATTATATGGTCGCAGCAAGTGGTGTGTGAATGTAAACGATTTTGCCTTAAGAAAAATAATCAAAGTTTCTTTTAATTTTGCTTTTGGAAGAGTTCTGTTTTATCTTTTTTTTTTAAAGAAAAGGAGGAAAAATTGCAAACACGCTTAAACTTAAAATAACACGTCCTACAGAGTCAGAGTGCAGAGAGTAGAGTGGTAAACTCGTGTAGTTAGTGAAGTATTGCTTGAATTGTGGAATGCTTTGAAATACACTTGTCTTAACAAGAATCCAGTAATACTAACAGTGGGACGAAAATTTGATAAATTTAAAGGATCTTTTGTTACGATTTCTAGATTGTTAGAGAAATTCAAAGCAATTAATCAAATTTCCATTCTAAATTTTGAAGTTATATAAATAATTACACAAACTTTTGTTCCACTGTTCTTTAATAAGTATTATTTAACTTAAAACCACCACGTTTTCGTTAGACACAAAACTACGCACACACACATACATACAATAGTGATTGAACACAATATTTGTTAGAAAAAAGAATTACAACTACATGTGAAATCCAAAAATAAACTTATAAGTGGTGTCAAAATAAGCCCATAACTCCCCACATAGTTAGTATTTGTTACTGCGTGTGTTGTAAGCTTTTTTTTTTTTGTTGAAAATTTTGTGGCTAAAAGTACTTAGCATATCATCAACATTTAAAACAGGTGCCATGTATACACATCGAATGGCTTTTAACAGCTCTTTTCAAACACAATTTAATCCTTTATTTTATAGTGGATTTGGCCAAGACCCAATGGGGAAGTTTTTAGTTAAAGAAAAAACATTTAAAATCAGAAAATTTGGTGTATTTTTTAAAAAAAGGGGAGTTGTCTGTATGGTCAAGAAGTGATAGTTAAGTCATTTCAAAATGGGTTCTTATATGGACAAGGCCAATTGACCAGCCTATTGACTAGCTTTTTTATTATTTTTTGATTTGACTGGTCTATGTTTTAACTGGTCCATGATTTAACTGGTCTATGGACTAACCAATTGACTAGTTTATGATATGTCTATGGACTAGTCTATGGAATAACCAATTGACTAATCTTCTTAATAGCCTATTGACTTGTATATGGACTAGTCTATTGACTTGTCAATGGACTAATCTATTGACTTTTCTATGGACTAGTCTATTGACTTGTCTATGGACTAGTCTATTGACTTGTCTATGGACTAGTCTATTGACTTGTCTATGGACTAGTCTATTGACTTGTCTATGGACTAGTCTATTGACTTGTCTATGGACTAGTCTATTTGTCTATTGACTTGTCTATGGACTAGTCTATTGACTTGTCTATGGACTAGTCTATTGACTTGTCTATGGACTAGTCTATTGACTTGTCTATGGACTAGTCTATAAAATAGCTTATTGACTAGGCTATGGAATATTATATTGACTAGTCTATGGACTAACCTATTGACTTGTATGTGGACTAGCCTATTGACAAGTAGTCAATTGATTAGCCTATGGACTGTTGACTAGTCTGTGGACTAGCCTATTGACTAGTCTATGGACTAGCCTACTGACTAGTCTGTGGACTAGCCAATTCACTAGTCTATGGACTAGTTTGTAGACTAGCCTATAGAATAGTCAATAGCCTTTTTTCAAGTCTATGAACCAGGTTATTGACTTGTTTATGGGCTTCTCTAATGACTAGACTTTTAACTAGTCTATTGACTATCCTATTGACTAGTCTATGAACAAGAATTTTGTCTAGTTTATGGCCTAACTAACTGACAAGTATATGAATTACCTTATTGATTAGTCTATGGACTAGCCTATTGACAAGTCTATTGACTGATCCATTGACTAGTGTGAAGATTAGGCTTTTGACTAGTCTATGGACTAGTCTACTGACTAGTCTATTGACTAGTATTTGGACAAGTCCATAGACTAATCTGTTGATAAGTCTATTGACTTTAGTATTTAATAGTATAAAGACTACCTTATGGACTAGTCTATGGCTAGTCTTTTGATTAGTCTTCGGACTAGTCTATTGACTGGAGTATTTAATAGTATAAAGACTAGCCTATTGACGAGTCTATGGACTAGTCTAATAACTAGCCTATTGTCTAGTCTATGGACCAACTTGTTGACAAGTATATGAACTAGGATAGTGATTAGTCTATAGGCTACTGACTAATTTAAGGACTAGCTTCCTTATTGATTTGTCTATAAACCAGCCTTTTGACAAGTCTTTGGACTAAAATATAAATTTTTCTATGGACTAGTCTATTTGGATTATATCGAGATTTAAATCTACCGTTATGACTCAAAATATCAAAGTAAAATGAAAGAATTCTCATAAAAGACTCAATTTCCTACTGATCACTAAAATATCTCCCTTAAAATATATATTTATCTGTGTGTGTGTTTGTGGGAAAAATACTTTAAAATAATAGAATAAAATCAGTATAACTTTTTGGCATGACAAAACTCTAAAATAACAATGAAAATCGCTTCTCTTTTCCTCCCGAAAATAGAGAAACTAGATTAAAATATGCGCAACATAAAACAGCAGCAATGGCGACAACGAACAACAACAAAAAAAAAAACATTTTAAAACTCAAATGCATTAAAGCATTAAGTAGACGACAACTGAAACGGAAATTGTTCGAAAACAAAACTGAATTCTGATTATAATAGGAACGAACCGAACAACAACAACAGCAACTTGCAACTGTAACTAAGACAAAATACAAATTTTAATTCAAATCTAACAAAATAAATACAATTAAAACTATAATCAATCAACAATAGATAGAAGTAGGGTTCTATAGTTGAAACGAAAAGTCGACTTTTCGAATTTTATCGATTTTTTCCGACTTTTTAACTATTTTCGGCTTTTTTTGATGTTTTTCGACTATTTTTTACTTTTTTCGAGTTTTTCTGACTATTCTAGAGTTTTTGACTTTTTTTCACTTTTTTAAAATTTTCGACTATTTTTTACTTTTTTCTACATTTTTTGAGTTTTTGACCTTTTCCGACTTTTTGACTTTTTTTCGACTATTGTTTTACTTTTTTCGAGTTTTCCGTCTATTTTAGAGTTTTTTACTTTTTTCCACTTTTCTCGACTGTTTTCGACTTTTTGACATTTATTTACAAAGTCGACTTTTTGACATTTATTTACAAAGTCGACTTTTCGACTTTTTTGGAACAAAATAGTCGACTTCGACTTTTTTGAAACAAAATAGTCGACTTCGACTGTTTTGGAACAAAATAGTCGACTTCGACTGTTTTGGAACAAAATAGTCGACTTCTCTTTTTTTGGAGCAAAATAGTCGACTTCGACTTTTTTGGAACAAAATAGTCGACTTCGACTTTTTCGACAAAAAGTCGATTATTCGAAAGTCGATTTATAGAACTCTAGATAGGAGGCCAAATTGGGTGAATTTTGTTACTATCATGGACCGATCTATCAATAACAATATTATAAGAAAAGATATTGAAAACACATTGTTAACAATTTCACTAAAATTATATAAAATTTCCATTCTCTTTCAGTTATTTCGAATGCATACGTCCCGTCATATCGGCCACATTATTTTTACAATTTTTCATTACCGGTTTTTCACTGTGTATGACAACCATCAATTTAATTGCTTTCGATAGTGATATAACACAGAAATTTTTCGCTTCTATATATTTGGGTGTCATTCTCATTCAGATATTTCCCACCTGTTGGCATGTCAATACGATAATGGAGAAAAGTGACTACTTAACAACAGCGATGTATCGTTGCAATTGGATGGATCAAAATCAGAAATTTCGTAAAATGTTAATAATATTTATGCAACGTTCACAGAAAACGAATACGGTATTGGCTGGTAATTTGGCACCGGTAACATTGCAAACATTTTTATCGGTAAGTTTTTATTTATTATTATTTGTTGTTTCTTTTTTTATTATTATATATGTTTATATATTTTGCAGATAATACGTTTTTCATTTTCCATGTTTACGATCTTTAGCCAAGTTCAAAATTAAAGTTTTGGGGTAAATAAATATTGAAATAAATGAAAATTATGGAAAAATGTAAAAACACATCTTCGCCTTCTGATTTGTACTTTTTAAATCATTATTATAAATGTACTTTAACAAAATCGGCAGAGCTTTTATGTAAAACTGCCAAAGTTCGTAATGATCGCACCATATCTGTCTCAATTTGCACTTACCCAACACTTTCTTAAATACAGTTCATAAACACAGTTTTTCATCAAAAACTAAGTAGGAATAACTAGTTTTAGTCTATAGACTAGCCCCATAATTAACCCATGTACTAGCGTATTGAATAGTCAATAGACTAAATGAGAATTACAAAGATTCTGAATAAAAAATAACCAATTACTTGTGTATAACTGTTAACTATTAAACAAAATCTATAACAAAGACCATATACTTTTGTTGAAACTTATTTCATTTAAAAAATAACATTATTAAGTTGCACAACTACTTAATTACATACATAGCTACGTATGTCTTATACATACATACCCACTTACCTTATATACAAATGCACATATTTATGTAAAGTAGTTCCTTTCGTAAATAATCCTTAAAATTACACTTGTGTTAAAGATAAAACAAACACAACGGCATGTATGCAAATAAATACTACTAGTGAAGGAAAATGAAAGAAGAAATCAAACATAAATACATGTAAAATTTACTTCCTTACTAACGTATGAATAAAGAGCTTGTTGTATGTAGGTGTGTTTATGTTTCTTGCTTATTTTTTTTAAGGATATTCATGCATTGTTTTAAGTCAACAATAGATAGGTACAGTGTTATGTTTGTATGTGTTCTATACGGAATAGAGTGATTTTAGTGGTTTCACTCTGTTCGGAGTAGAGTTGTTCTACTCTATTCGAAAAGAGTTATTTTACTCTATTCGAAATTAAGTGATTCTACCCTATTCGGAAGAGAGTGATTGTAATCTATTCGACATAGAGTGATTCTACTCTATTCGGAATAGACTGATTCTACTCTATTCGGAATAGACTGATTCTGCTCTATTCGGAATAGAGTGATTCTACTCTATTCGGAATAGAGTGATTCTACTCTATTCGGAATAGAGTGATTCTACTCTATTCGGAATAGAGTGATTCTACTCTATTCGGAATAGAGTGATTCTACTCTATTCGGAATAGAGTGATTCTACTCTATTCGGAATAGAGTGATTCTACTCTATTCGGAATAGAGTGATTCTACTCTATTCGGAATAGAGTGATTCTACTCTATTCGGAATAGAATGATTCTACTCTATTCGGAATAGAGTAATACTACTTTATTTGGAATAGGGTAATTCTACTCTACTCAGTGTAGAGTTGTTGTACGCTACTAGGAATATAATAGTTCTACTCTATTAGGAATAAAGTTGTACTACCCTATTAGGAATAGTGTTGTTCTTCTCTATTAGGAATAGAGTTGTTCTACTCTATTAGGAATATAGTGATTCTACTCTATTCGGAATAGAGTGATTCTGCTCTCTTTCGAATAAAGTGATTCTACTCTATTCGGAATAGAGTGGTTCTACTCTATTCGTAATAGAGTGTTTCTACTGTATTCTCTAGAAAAATACTACTCTACATAAAATTGATTAATTCTACTCTAGTCGAAATACAGTGATTCTACTCTATTCGGAATAGAGTTATTCTACTCTATTCATATGAGAGTGATTCTACTCTATTCGAAATAGAGTTATTCTACTCTATTCAAAAGAGAGTGATTCTACTCTATTCGAAATATAGTGATTCTACTTTATTCGGAATAGAGTAATTGTACTCTATAAGGAATAGAGAAATTCCACTCTATTCGAAATGGAGTAATTATATTCTCTTCGGAATACTGCAATTCTCCTTTATAGAGTATTTCTACTCTATTGAGAATAGAGTAATCGTACTCTATTCTATTGGGAATACATTTTGCTTTACCCTATTAAAAATGGATATTTGTGTGTCAGCATAAATACTTACTTATATATAAATACATATGTATATGTACATTGTACATATAAGCAATACAGACATAGTGGACAATGGACAGGATATATAAAAGTAAAGGATACTTTAATATTCACACATCCTGTATCCTGATATAAACCAAACAAGCGACACATACATATATATATACTTACATATTAACATTATTGTATTCATTACACATACAATAGGAGTACTCATAAACATTTTGAATTTGTTGGTTATTTTTTAGTGTAAAATTTAAATTTTTTGAGTTTTCAAGAAGTAATTAGTTTCAAATCTAGTTTTAGTCATAAAATGATCCATCACTATAAATATATTAAGTTTTTTTGGGCAGATCTATGAAATATATAATATATTCACAACAAGACAATATGTACCAGCAATACATAAGACACATTTCTTTTGTTGCAAAGAACTACCTTGGCCTAACATGCGATAAATACTTGCAAAAATGTGAACATAAAGGAGGTATTTTTTAAAAATTTCTAGGCGTAATTATCAAAATTTTGGTCAGTAGTTGTTCAGACCAAATCTTGTTAAATAGAAATTCTTCTCTTGTCGAGACAAAAATTGATTTAATGTTATTGATTTGGATTTTCCATCGTACTATCGTATCCTTAACGTTTATTCTGTAGGACACCTTAATGTGTTCACACAAGCACAAAATGTATTTTGTCGAGCATTGTTAAGTTGTTTTCAGGTTGAATTGTAAATTTACATTTTCGTCTGTTAATTTTATAAGAAAAGACAGATTTTCGTCCTTTACTAATTATTTACTACTTGGAAATTCTTTTGTTATACATTTGCACATACAAAAACAGAGAAAGGAAATGTTAAACGATAAACATTGTAAAAATGGTACGTATTTGACTCTGTATAATTTCATGGTTCCATTTGTGCAAATAAATTCCTGTTAGTCCAGGGCAAAGCTAAAGAAAAATTGCCTTACATAAGTGTTTAAATAAAAATTAAAGTTACATATTTTTTTTAAAAAAAGATCGGCCAATACTTGGTCTTAATTTCCTTTTATAGTTGTCATATGAAGGACTCTAAAACTGACTACTTACTATTACTTATTCTTTTAATGTCCTACTTAACAACTAGTATTGATCATATAGACTTATTTGTTCTATATGTATATCTGATCATAAACATCTCTAATGTATTTGCATACATTCATATGTACATATACTTAAGTTAGCGCATGTACATTTTATAAACATACTTAAGTATGTATATATAGAGATATTTACAACTATACTATAAACTAAACTATAGACTAGACTATAGACTAGACTATAGACTAGACTATAGACTAGACTATAGACTAGACTATAGACTAGACTATAGACTAGACTATAGACTAG
>NC_060954.1:53763972-53765714 GCF_022045245.1 Lucilia cuprina
ATAGTCAGGACTATAGATTAGTCTATAGTCAGGACTATAGATTAGTCTATAGTCAGGACTATAGATTAGTCTATAGTCAGGACTATAGATTAGTCTATAGTCAGGACTGTAGATTAGTCTTTAGTCAGGACTGTAGATTAGTCTATAGTCAGGAGTTAAACATTCTTACTTGTTGTAAATTCTAATTTAGCCATCATCTTACAAACAACAAAGTGATCAAAATTTATTTATGCTAATAGTTTAGAGAAGAAAACATATGTTGCCTCAATCACAATGAAAAGACAAAAGGATGATTAAAATAAATAGCTTTTCAATGTGTAAATTATGTGTGTGCGTATGTCCATGGGTGAGGATTTACATTTGATGGACCCTAAATGAGGTAAGAGTTTATGGATTGTGCGACGAAACAATTTATTTATAATGGAGACAACAATGTAATACTTATAAATAGTAAAGTATTTATGGTCTTGTAAATTCAACCATCCGATAAAGTACACACTTAAACACTTATGAATAATTAAAGACTTCTTTGTGGTTTTCATACATATATGTACCCACACATACACTGTTGCAAGTAATTGCATATGTATATTTTTTTGTTATTTTACTATAACGAGTTATTATGTAATTCATATTGTAATGTATTAATTATCAAGTATTTAGATTTTTGTATCTCCGACATCGGTTACCAAAGTTATCAAGATAAATCTATGATCCCAGTCTTGTTTTAACTCTGATTGAACAGTTATTTAAGATTAAACCAAATCGATTCTATATAAATTAATCCATGTAAAATCATTATTTTTGACTGTTTTTATATAACCTTTAAAGTAGATGTTGTCCATATTTAAATCCTTTAAATATTAATACAATAAAAAAAAACTTCTAACATTTTAAAAGCTTACCTTCACATTTTAGGTCAACTCTATTCTATAACTTTAGTTTTACGAAATTTCCTTTACAAATGCATTAAATAACTTAAATAATACAATAAGGCAATGAATGTAATGTGTGTTTACGTGTGCCTGAGAGTAAAACAGCATAAAACAATTACCACATCCGATGATTGCAGGCATTGTGTGGGTAACATAAGACAAAAGTTTGGTTAATAGATAAATTTATTATTAAAATTTATTTAACCTACTTTCATTGTTTTGTGGAGCCTAAGGATATAGTTTAGTCCTTTGATGATGATAGTGCAATTTAAAGATAAATATACTAATATATCTAAGGATATGACAAAACTTTTGGGGGCTATTTACTTACTTAGAAATACAAAAACACACACACACACTCACATACACTTAAAACTGATGGAATAATAAAGAAGACATTAAGAAAATCATTATTTCTTACTTTCATTTGTGTATGTGTTGTTTTGGCCAGGTTATGTCGATATGTTTAGTAGTTTTTGTAACATACAGAAATATACTAGTATATATTGTAGTGTATAGTCTATTCCATAGTGTAGTCTATAGCATACTCTTTATTCTAATCTATTGTCTAGTCTATAGTCTAGTATATAGTCTAGTCTATAGTCTAGTCTTTGGTTTAGTCTTTGGTTTAGTCTTTGGTCTAGTCTTTGTTCTAGTCTTTGGTATAGTCTTTGTTCTAGTCTTTGGTATAGTCTTTGTTCTAGTCTATAGTCTAGTCTATAATCTAGTCTATAGTCTAGTCTATAGTCTAGTCTATAGTCTAGTCTATAGTCTAGTCTATAGTCTAGTCTATAGTCTAGTCTATAG
>NC_060954.1:53765814-53770317 GCF_022045245.1 Lucilia cuprina
CTATCTATCTATATATCTATCTATATATCTATCTATCTATCTATCTATCTATCTATCTATCTATCTATCTATCTATCTATCTATCTATCCATCTTTAAGTATCACCCTTTACTCACATGTGTTGAACATTATAAAGAAGTACCAAAAAACTTGTAAAAAATATGGTGGATATGAAATGGCGGTGAAGCAAATTAAACGAATTATTATTGTAATCATAACAATTTCCGGTGCAACCAATTACCAGAGATTTTATACAGCCACTATAAGAGTAACAACAACATAACTAAAACCATTTGCCTACCGGTCTGGGAGTAAGCTAAAGAAAAGTTTGTTTACTAATGCATAATTGTATATGTAGTAGTGTACTAGTGGGGTGTATAGTAACTAAAGCTTCAGAACAAATTTATAGTGATTACCATATGAATGACTTAGGAACGAGGAAAAGGGTTATTCATTTACTTGAGATTACATATAATGTTTATACATTGACATATATTCCTTTGAGATATAAAATGTCTAAAACGTATATTTAGTAGTTCTTTAAAACTGCCTGGTTTATATACCTGCCAGAGGGGAGAATGTGTAGTAGAGCATATTTGTGTGTATATGTGTCTGACATTCTCAAAGTTATAATATGAAATCGTACATTGCTCTAGTAGTAGTTGAAATAGTGGCATAGTAATACAAAAACCACTTTTTGGGGTATATATGTACTATATATATACATACATACAAATACATATTAAACCACTATGAATCCAAAAAATAAGACTGTAAGAGAATTTGGGGTATAAAATACATATACCAAAGAAGAAAAATTTAATATCAAGCAGATATCCAACGAATTCTATTTGTATTCATCCATATTGGCGTAAAATGTTACGTCTATCTTAATGGATCACTATAGTTTACACAGATTCCTTACAACTTACAACTACAGGTGTATGATACATCTCTATACATATGTATAAGTAAAAACCACAAAAACCTCATCATTTCATTGTATTCTTGTAAAATGCACTATAGTGCAGGGGCGAAAGGCAAAAAACAAAAAAGAAATATAAAAAGTTATTTCCAAGGATTCTCTGTATCTGTATCCCGTTGAGTTGCTGCTTTTTTATGGTAACATACGATTATTTGCTTTTACACTGCAAGTGAGTTTTGCTTCGAGTTTGTTTTTTTTTTCTTCTTTTTTTACTGTTATTTGTTCTACTGCAACATGCTACAACATAGTTTACTATGTGGCAAACAGCAACAATGATTATTTTTTATTTTGTGTTAAAAATAATAATTTTGTTTTAATTTTGTAGCGTCTTTTTTGAGTTTCTGCAGTCTTTCTCATGAACAAAGTGGGGGATTAATCTGCTGCCTTTAGGCAATTGCTGTGTATGATTTCTTCCATTTTTTTTTGAAAGCTTTTCAAAATGGGCACAATATGTTACAAGTAATACCGTGCTACATTTGGTTTTATGTAGTCCTTAAAAATATTTATATATACAACAGATTTATTTGAGTTTACTATATCAATTTTAATTTAGTTGAAAGTGTTACATGGTTGAAGCAAATAAAGTTTTTTTTTCCTCTATCAGTGGTGATAGAGAGTATATAAAAGTTTGTAGTTCCGTGTATAACACCAAGAAATATTCATCTGAGACCCAACAAAGAATATATATATTCTGGGTCCTTGTGAAATTCTGAGTCGATTAAGCTATGTCCGTCTGTAAAACACGTTCACGTTAAAACTAAGGCATGGAGTTCAACCAAATTCACCGAAAATATTTATTGTTATCCTAAGCAGTTTGGTATTGAAAATGTGCAAAATCGGTTCACATTGGCAAAAGTTATGAATCAAAATTTGAAACAACCTCGGAAAAAATAAGTATTTTTTACACATTCTGATGTAATTTTCTCGAAAACTATGCAAGATAAGTCCTTAAAAATCACCATACATTCGTTTCTATGCAAGAGCTTCATCTCTGCGGAAAATCACTTGGATCGGTTCACAATTTCATATACCTCCCATACAAAAGAACATATTCCCGGAAAATGGGTTTTGTTTTGTTAATAACTTCCATCGCAATGTCGATATCTTTACAAAATTTTACAAATTATAATTTTATGTCAATAGAATTCATTTAGAGGAAATTTTTTTTGGATGGGTCCATAATTGGTCGTAGCTCCTATACAAGGTCCCCTTCCGAAAATCACTTAAATGCGCATAACTCATTACTAAATCAAGATATCCATATAAAATTTGGTACAAGTATTGCACTTATATACAAAAATATTACAATGAAAGTTTTTTCTGGATCGGTCCATAATTGGTCATAGCTCCCAAACAAGGACCCCTCCCGAAAATCACTTAAACGCGCATAACTCATTACTAAATTAAGATATCGATATAAAATTTGCTAAAAATATTGCTTTTATACACAGAAATATTACCATGAAAATTTTTTTTATCGGGTAATAATTGGTCATAGCTCCCATACAAGGTCCCCTCACGAAAATCACTTAAACGCACACAACTCATTATTAAATTAAGATATCCATATAAAATTTGGCACTAGTATTACTCATACATAGAGAAATAATATAGTGAAGTTTTTTTTTCCTATCGGTTTATAATTTATCATAGCTCCCATACAAGGTCCCTTTTTTCACGATGATTTTTGGTCATAGCTCCCATACAAAATTCCCTCCTGAAAATCAGAAAAAAAACCCACATAACTCATAACCAAATATTGATATCCATACATTTAGAAAAAAATATTGCTATTATATACTATAAAATTGTTTCACGCCCGGTCCATATTTGGTCATAGATCTCATAGTAGGCCTAGAAAATTACTTAGAATCACAATATTTATTACCGAATAATGATGTAGATACAGAATTTTATCATTAAATACATAATTGGACATAGCTCCCATAATAAGTCCTTTACTCCTTACTCCTTACTCATTACCAAATAAAGCTATTGAAAGATTTTCTCATGATCGGTTCATTCGGTCGGTCCCAAACAAGGTTCCCTTCAGAAAATCACTTAAACACACATTAATTGACTGAAATATGGATTTTATGTACAGAAATTTAGCTTAAAGAATCTTTTATGATCGGTCATATCTCCCATACTAGATCCAGTTCCTAAAAACGCTTTAACCGTATTTAACTAGTTGCATTATCAATTTGTGTAGAACAAAATTCTACATATATTTTGAAAATCCTTAAATTTTTCACATACATGCAAATTACCAGGTGATAGAGGGTATTTTAGATTCGGCCCAACCGAATATGGCACTCTAACTTATTTTTATTTAATTCCAATTTCACTACATCTGAAGTTCTTCTTAGGAAGTAATTATTATATTCTAGGTCTAATTTTAAACAAGATTGGATTCTTTAAACGTCAACAAACATCACTTCCCCAAAAGGTTGTTGTTGTTGTAACAGGTTAGCTGTAACTGGATATTCTTCCTTGGGAAAAAAACTACCGGTTAATATAGCTGTTGCTGAGTTGACAATCTTTGGCCGATTGAAAATCGGATCGCTGCGTAGCGGAGATCCAATTGTCGTAAGAACCCCCACAAATTCACTTAGTGCTATTCTTTGGAAGTGGTGACAAATGTTATTCTTTTGGAAGTACTCTCAGAGAGGAGATCCAATTGTCGTAAGAACGTCCACAAAAAGTAAACAAATTCACTTAGTGCTACTTTTTGGAAGTGGTGATAAATGTTATTCTTTTGAAAGTACTCTCAGAGAGGAGATCCAATTGCCGTAAGAACGTCCACAAAAGGTAAACAAATTCACGTAGTGCTACTTTTTGGAAGTGGTGATAAATGTCATTCTTTTGAAAATAGTTCATTTTATTTTTGCTGTGGACTGCTAGTTGCATTAGTCTAGTAATCGACTGTACTCTTTAACTCACTGCTATATGGTAAATACTAAAGTTTCTTTATATTAATTATTTTATAATTATTATTTAAAGAAAATTAATCATCCTTTGTCTCCTTTAAAATAAATACAACAACTGGAAAACTCCCACAATTTAATGCAATTATTAAAAATGCATTTATAAAATAAAAATTATGACAAAAATCAACATTATAATGGACAAAAAAAACATGATTTATTGAAGAACAAAAAAAGAAAATCACAAAGCCAGAAACCAAAGAACTGTTAGCAAATGTTGGCAGGATAATTAAAAGAATAATGAAGGATAAAAATCAAAAAGAGTTTTAATAAATAATAGTGGCAATGTAATATATTGTAAGGATTAAAATAATGCAGACAAAAAGAATTATACAAAAATAAGAAACAAAGAAAATAAAGCTTAAATAAGGCATAATGAAAGGAAATCAATTAAAAGGAGTCTTAATGGATAAATAAGATATGTAATGTAGCATACAACTGATCTGATGGTGTCAGAGTTCTCTCTTGTCTCTACTAAAGCAGCCAGCACGCAACTAGTTTCCGGCTTCTATCTCGTCGGCAATCGGGAGG
>NC_060954.1:53770417-53777344 GCF_022045245.1 Lucilia cuprina
TAGTTTGTTAGTTTGTTAGTTTGTTAGTTTGTTAGTTTGTTAGTTTGTTAGTTTGTTAGTTTGTTAGTTTGTTAGTTTGTTAGTTTGTTAGTTTGTTAGTTTGTTAATGTTTTGAAGAATTATTCCTAAGTTGTTTCTTGTGAGAGTCTTCGATGGTTTTCAACTACACACCATCTCCTGGCCCACCCTTTCTACGAATTAATACTTTTGCACCTGCGGAAAGATTCAGAGTAAGTTTTACAGTGTTGTAATAATAAAATTTTATTTTTATACCTTTGAGTATGTTAAAACTTATTTCATACACACATTTGTACATATTTATGACTTTATTCATTTGTGAATTAAAATTGGTTTGGAGCCTTTTTCATGGCTTTTTTCGTTTCATTTCTTTTATTCCTCAACCGACATGATTTTCAGTTGAGTTTATTTCATTTCCGTGCGAGTGTGGTTGGCAAAATATAAAGGATTAAAATTGAAAATAATTTTAATTTTGTTGCTTTGTAACAGAGTTGGTAAATTGCATTCTAATGGGAAACACATAGGGTTACTGTGATCGCAATAGGTTCCATCGTTTTCAAGAAAATTAGACTAAATCTAAATATTATAATATATATATTCAGTTATATTTAAAATCTTCAAGAAACAAAAAAAAAATTTTATCTTATTTAAACTATTCATTCCTGTAAAATTTAATTTATTTTCATATGAATACTTTAATATTTTTCTCAATACATTTGCAATTTATAAACTAAATGTTCTAAGCAGCTTATAGTAATTACTTGTACAAAGAAACCCCCCAAAAAATTATATTAATTAAATAAAATATCAAAATTATTAAAAAAAGACAAAAGAAAAAAAAACAAAGAAGTAGCAAGAAAAAACTCCAAATACATACGTGCATAGACCTGTAAAACTATAAATAGAAATCACATATGCAATTGATATAAAATAATCCTTAAAATACATAAAAAAATTTGCAAATGAAACTGCATAGCAAAGAAAAGAAATCTCTTTAGAATTACACACACAAACACATTCATTATATTTGAAGTTTTGCATATAAATCATTTTTAATAAAATAATTCAAGTTAAAAAATACATGTAAATATGTATGTACATATTAAGTATACTGACTACTGATGCTAAAATAATTTAACACTAATACATACATGATAAAAACAATTGACTACATTTAAATGTATACCATCCCCACCCACTCAAGGGTTAAACAGAGCACACACACAATCACTTTTTGTATTCATGTGCATCATAAACACCTGCTCATCAAAATTTATGTGTTAATAAACGTCAGCAATGTGTCAGGACAATACATGCATATACAACAATATGGACTATAAAATAACAGCAGCAATAGAAAGAAGAACATGCAACAAAATAACGCCTACCAAAAAATAACAATATGACAGACAAACGGGCAGACGAACAGACCCCATAAAGAAACATTTACATATGACTTGTAAATTCTATCGCTCTGTGTAGATAAGAGTCAGTTATTGGAAATCGAGAGGCATGATTGATATTTTCAAACGTTTGTAACAATATGCCCATTTCTTTGGAAATTTCTTATTACTATAAAATTAATTTTTTTTTTTGTGAAAATATAAAAGTCTTACCAAAAACCTAATTTTTAAGTGACAACAAAAAACTCCGTTTTTCTTGGAAACTATAAGAGATAGAGCAAAAACAGTGAAAATCTGTGATCACACCTATTTCGTACCAAAATCTTAATTTTTACTAAAAACATAAATGTTCGTTTTTCTTGGAAACTATAAGAGATAGAGCAAAAACAGTGAAAATCTGTGATCATCTCTATTTTCTACCAAAAACATAATTTTTGAGTGAAAACACAAAAGTCCGTTTTTCTTGGAAACTATAAGAGATAGAGCAAAAACAGTGAAAATCTGTGATCACCCTATTTCCTACCAAAAACCTTATTTTTGAGTAAAAACATAAAAGTCCGTTTTTCTTGGAAACTATAAGAAATAGAGCAAAAACAGTGAAAACCTGTGATCATCTCTATTTCCTACCAAAAACCTAATTTATGAGTAAAAACATAAAAGTCCGTTTTTCTTGGAAACTATAAGAGATAGAGTAAAAACAGCGAAAATCTATGATCACCTCTATTTCGTACCAAAATCTTAATTTTTGACTAAAAACATAAAAGTCCGTTTTTCTTGGAAACTACAAGAGATAGAGCAAAAACAGTGAAAATCTGTGATCATCTCTATTTCATACCAAAATCCTCATTTTTGATTGAAAACATAAAAGTCCTTTTTTCTTGGAAACTATAAGAGATAGAGCAAAAACGGTGAAAATCTGTGATCACCTCTATTTCGTACCAAAAACCTAATTTTTAAGTGAAAACATAAAAGTCCGTTTTGCTTGGAAACTATAAGAGATAGAGCAAAAACAGTGAAAATTTGTGATCACCTCTATTTCGTACCAAAATCTTAATTTTTGACTAAAAACATAAAAGTCCGTTTTTCTTGGAAACTATAAGAGATGGAGCAAAAACAGTGAAAATCTGTGATCACCTCTATTTCGTACCAAAATCTTAATTTTTGAGTGAAAACATAAAAGTCCGTTTTTCTTTGAAGCTATAAGAGATAGAGCAAAAACAATGAAAATCTGTGATCACCTCTATTTCGTACCAAAATCTTAATTATTGACTAAAAACCTAAAGTTCGTTTTTCTTGGAAACTATAAGAGATAGAGCAAAAACAGTGAAAATCTGTGGTCACCTCTATTTCCTACCAAAAACCTAATTTTTAAGTGAAAACATAAAAGTCCGTTTTTCTTGGAAACTACAAGAGATAGAGCAAAAACAGTGAAAATCTGTGATCACCTCTATTTCGTACCAAAATATTAATATTTGACTAAGAACATAAAAGTCCGTTTTTCTTGGAAACTATAAAAGATAGAGCAAAAAGAGAGAAAATCTGTGATCATCTCTATTTCGTACCAAAAACCTAATTTTTGAGTAAAAACTTAAAAGTCCGTTTTTCTTGGAAACTATAAGAGATAGAGCAAAAACAGTGAAAATCTGTGATCACCTCTATTTCCTACCAAAAACCTAATTTTTAAGTGAAAACATAAAAAACCGTTTTTCTTGGAAACTATAAGAGATAGAGCAAAGAGAGTGAAAATCTGTGATCACCTCTTTTTCGTACCAAAATCTTAATTTTTGACTAAAAACATAAAAGTCCGTTTTTCTTGGAAACTATAAGAGATAGAGCAAAAACAGTGAAAATCTGTGATCATCTCTATTTTATACCAAAAACCTAATTTTTGAGTGAACACATAAAAGTCCGTTTTTCTTGGAAACTATAAGAGATAGAGCAAAAACAATGAAAATCTGTGATCACCGCTATATCCTACCAAAAACTTAATTTTTGAGTGAACGCATAAAAGTTCGATTTTCTTGGAAACTATAAGAGATAGAGCAGAAACAGTGAAAATCTGTGATCACCTCTATTTCCTACCAAAATCTTAATTTTTAAGTGAAAACATAAAAGTCCGTTTTTCTTGGAAACTATAAGAGATAGAGCAAAAACAGTGAAAATTTGTGATCACATCTATTTCCTACCAAAAACCTAATTTTTAAGTGAAAACATAAAAGTCCGTTTTTCTTGGAAACTATAAGAGATAGAGCAAAAACAGTGAAAATCTGTGATCACCTCTATTTCGTACCAAAATCCTAATCTTTGAGTGAAAACATAAAAGTCCGTTTTTCTTTAAAACAATGAAAATCTGTGATCACTGCTATATCCTACCAAAAACCTAATTTTTGAGTGAAAACATAAAAGTCCGTTTTTCTTGGAAACTACAAGAGATAGAGCAAAAAGAGTGAAAATCTGTGATCACCTCTATTTCGTACCAAAATCTTAATTTTTGAATTTTTTCTTGGAAACTATAAGAGATAGAGCAAAAACAGTGAAAATCTGTGATCACCTCTATTTCCTACCAAAAACCTAATTTTTAAGTGAAAACATAAAGGACCGTTTTTCTTGGAAACTATAAGAGATAGAGCAAAAACAGTGAAAATCTGTGATCACCTCTATTTCGTACCAAAATCTTAATTTTTGACTAAAAACATAAAAGTCCGTTTTTCTTGGAAACTATAAGAGATAGAGCAAAAAGAGTGAAAATCTGTGATCACCTCTATTTCGTAACAAAATCTTAATTTTTGACTAAAAACATAAAAGTCCGTTTTTCTTGGAAACTATAAGAGATAGAGCAAAAACAGTGAAAATCTGTGATCACCTCTATTTCGTACCAAAAACCTAATTTTTGAGTGGAAACATAAATGTCCGTTTTTCTTGGAAACTATAAGGATAGAGCAAAAACAGTGAAAATCTGTGATCACCTCTATTTCCTACCAAAAACCTAATTTTTAAGTGAAAACATAAAAGTCCGTTTTTCTTGGAAACTATAAGAGATAGAGCAAAAAGAGTGAAAATCTGTGATCACCTCTATTTCGTACCAAAATCTTAATTTTTGACTAAAAACATAAAAGTCCGTTTTTCTTGGAAACAATAAGAGATAGAGCAAAAACAGTGAAAATCTGTGATCATCTCTATTTTATACCAAAAACCTAATTTTTGAGTGAACACATAAAAGTCCGTTTTTCTTGGAAACTATAAGAGATAGAGCAAAAACAATGAAAATCTGTGATCACTGCTATATCCTACCAAAAACCTAATTTTTGAGTGAAAACATAAAAGTCCGTTTTTCTTGGAAACTACAAGAGATAGAGCAAAAACAGTGAAAATCTGTGATCACCTCTATTTCGTACCAAAATCTTAATTATTGACTAAAAACCTAAAAGTTCGTTTTTCTTGGAAACTACAAGAGATAGAGCAAAAACAGTGAAAATCTGTGATCACCTCTATTTCGTACCAAAATACTAATATTTGACTAAGAACATAAAAGTCCGTTTTTCTTGGAAACTATAAAAGATAGAGCAAAAAGAGAGAAAATCTGTGATCATCTCTATTTCGTACCAAAAACCTAATTTTTGAGTGAAAACTTAAAAGTCCGTTTTTCTTGGAAACTATAAGAGATAGAGCAAAAACAGTGAAAATCTGTGATCACCTCCATTTCCTACCAAAAACCTAATTTTTAAGTGAAAACATAAAAGTACGTGAAAACATAAAATCTGTGATCACCTGTA
This sequence comes from Lucilia cuprina, assembly GCF_022045245.1. Lineage (NCBI taxonomy): Eukaryota > Metazoa > Arthropoda > Insecta > Diptera > Calliphoridae > Lucilia > Lucilia cuprina. The sequence goes on from NC_060954.1 coordinate 53,775,612, forward strand.
TTTCGTACCAAAATCTTAATTTTTGACTAAAAACATAAAAGTCCGTTTTTCTTGGAAACTATAAGAGATAGAGCAAAAAGAGTGAAAATCTGTGATCACCTCTATTTCCTACCAAAAACCTAAATTTTAAGTGAAAACATAAAAGTCCGTTTTTCTTGGAAACTATAAGAGATAGAGCAAAAACAGTGAAAATCTGTGATCACCTTTATTTCGTACCAAAATCTTAATTTTTGACTAAAAACTTAGAAGTCCTTTTTTCTTGGAAACTGTAAGAGATAGAGCAAAAAGAGTGAAAATCTGTGATCATCTATATTTCGTACCTAAAACCTAATTTTTAAGTGAAAACATAAAAGTCCGTTTTTCTTTGAAACTATAAGAGATAGAGCAAAAACAGTGAAAATCTGTGATCACCGTTATTTCGTATCAAAAACATAATTTTTGAGTGAAAACATAAAAGTCCGTTTTTCTTGGAAACTATAACAGATAGAGCAAAGGGAGTGAAAATCTGTGATCACTGATACAATTTTAGAGTAAAAGCCTGTGATCACCATACGTTTTTTTGGAAATTATATAGATTTGGATAGTTATAGGGGTTATAAGTTTCGATGTAGCCAATAGTTAGAGAAATGTATTTCGTGTAGACATCTATCTAACCCTCAATTTACTTCCCAGTTCATCCTTAATTTACATGTGTTTTAAATTTATTTGTATTTTATGTTCTCATTAGGACTGCACCTAATATGGAAATGTTTAATCATAGTATTTAAGAAAATTTCTTAAACTGATTCATATTTAGAGTAATGATCAGTTACTACCGATCTTTACAGAAGTTCATGGGTTTTAATGGGCGATATTAGTTAATTCTTATTATGGACCGCTCCAATTACTTTATATAACATTTTGTAAAGGATCTATTCAAGCTTAAATTTTAAATATTATTCCATTTTTTGGGGTTCTCCTTGTGAACATGTGTTCTAACCCGTATGTATTATTTACTCCTTTGGAACAAACAAGTTGGGTTTATTAAATTGTTGTGTATGTTTTGTCATGTTATAGGAGAATTCATGAATATGTACAAATATTTTCCCTTTCCATTTTGTAGAAGAATTTCATTCTGAAAAAATTTATGCCAAGTTTATTAAATGTTGTGTCTCATATTAACATGACAGGTGGGAGGGTATCTATTGAAATTGTAAAATATTTTCTGGACATTGAGGTGGACTTTTACAGTTTAAGTTGTTGTTTTTGACATTTCAAAAAAAACTAATTTTTAAATATATTTTGTGATTAGAGTTGCATATTTTATATCAAATGAATTAAATTTATTTGAACAAAGACAAAAGAAATCAAGGATATATTAAGTAGTGATTCTATAACCTGGCTAAATAATATCAATTAGCAACATTTAGACAGGTTATAGATATACAATGGATATAAATTGGTAAATCAGTTGACATAGCAAGTGACATTTTAGATATGTGGTGGGAGTTTAGCCTATATTCTAGTCTTTAATCTATGGGCTTGACGATAGTCTATAGTTTCTGGTCAAGAATAGCGTAAAGTATCGTCTAGTCTATAGCCTATAGTCTAGTCTATAGTCTAGTCAATAGTCTAGTCTATAGTCAATAGTCTAGTCTATAGTCTAAAGTCTAGTCTATAGTCTAGTCTATAGTCTAGTCTATAGTCTAGTCTATAGTCTAGTCTATAGTCTAGTCTATAGTCTAGTCTATAGT
>NC_060954.1:53777444-53779395 GCF_022045245.1 Lucilia cuprina
CAGAACTAGAACAGAACTAGAACAGAACTAGAACAGAACTAGAACAGAACTAGAACAGAACTAGAACAGAACTAGAACAGAACTAGAACAGGTCTAGAACAGAACTAGGACAAAACTAGAACAGTAGTAGATCAAAACTAAAACTGAATTTAAATTGAACTAGAACTAGCGTTACGAACATAAAAAGAATACAATACTCCCTTAATAGCAGAGTAGGGTAAAATATGAGCATCCTATAGTTTATACAACAAATCTACAAATGATTTTCATGTTAATGTTGGCTTCGTTATTTTGTTAAACAAACTTCAAAAACAAATTCAACTGGCAACAGTATAATCGGTTAGAAAAAACTCCCGACAGAAGCTTCAATAAAAATTTGTTATGAGTTTTTCTTTTCGCAATTTTTTCGCCATCTACTTTTTGGTGTTTGAAGGCTACAAACGAAAAGGGAATAGGCGAAAAAGAAGTATTTATATTGAACAAATATTGTGTAACAAATCTCTTAAAGAAAACACTTATAAAAAAATAAACTTTTGTAAACAGCAACGATGTATAAGAACATCAGTATATTGGATTTCTTTTGAAACCAAAAAAATAAATAAATGAAAAGTGAACTCAATAAATAAACGTTGTTTCTTTTTGAAATATTTTTTCATAAAAACGAAGTGATAATTAAGTTTGTTGGTTTATAAGTAACAAATAACCAAAAAGCAAAATATCTATTATTACATTAACATTAAGGTGGTGCGAGAATTTATGTTACAAATTCAACAGTATCCTAACTACGATCTAGCTGTGTCCTTTACTTCGACCAAAGAACAGAAATGTTCCCATTTTCTTGTATTATTCAATACGAACCAGATATTAATTTGCTATTGTATGTCAGTATGTACATATGAGGCAGAAAAAAGTCTTATAATGTTATTTTTGGGAATTGATAGTTTTTCTTAAAATATTTGTTTGTGTGTAAATTTTACAGAAAAAATATTCTTTCTTGCATCTTCTGGCAAAACTTTATAAAAGCCGGAAATAATGCACTTAAGTTTTTTCTTCTTTTTTAAACTTCTTATATGCTTGCTTTTATTTTGCAATTTTTATTTCCTTTTTGCACTTTTCTTTTTCTTTGCTTTTATGGCAATTTTATTTATTTTGTTTGTCTTGGCTCAGGGTGGTTTTTATATATATTACATGTCATTTTAGTGACATTGACCAAAAGCTGAGGTATAAAAAATTGTTACTGATGATCTCTAATAATTTCGTTAAGAGGGTGTTCCCTACATGTACTGTCATACATATTTGCCTGTCTGTGTAGTTGAAAACAGGTTACAAGTTAGACATGAATTTGGCGGAACTTAGTAGTAGTGTAGCAAAAAACAGAATGTACTAATCAATTGAATGTATTTAAAAAAGAGAACAAGGTTTTTTGTTCTTTGATTAAAAGGTAGATAAAGGTACCAAAATATCCCTCTTATGAAAGTTTGAAAATTTTATCAAATCAATTTTTGTTGCAGCTTATATGAATTGCTGAAAAATTCAACGACTTAATATAATGTTTAAATTTTTTGAATAATCTTACACCCTAAACTTCCTCTGAAATATATAATCATAATACCCTTTCGCATTGTATACAAAAGTTTAACTTGTATTTAATATTAGTATGTACTTTTCTACATCATCCTAACATTCAAAAAAATTTATCAACAATAGTTTTTCTTTTCCAAAACTTAATATAAAGAAAAACTCTTCCTACTACTTATACCCTACACAAATATAAAGTAAAAAACTTTGATCGTTAAGTTTGCAACATACTAGAATATAGACTATTGCTTAGACTATTGATAAGACTATAGACTAGACTATAAAATAGACTAGACTATAGACTAGACTATAGACTAGACTATAGACTAGACTATAGACTAGACTATAGACTAGACTATAGACTAGACTATAG
>NC_060954.1:53779495-53785155 GCF_022045245.1 Lucilia cuprina
CTATAGTCTAGTCTATAGTCTAGTCTATAGTCTAGTCTATAGTCTAGTCTATAGTCTAGTCTATAGTCTAGTCTATAGTCTAGTCTATAGTTTAGTCTATAGTCTAATATATAGTCAAATATATAATCTAGTCTATAGTCTAGCCTAATATATAGTCTAGTCTATAGTCTAGTCTAGTGTAGTCTATATTTTAAGGTCTATTCAATGGTTTATTCCATAGTCTACACAGTAATCTAGTCTATTTTATAGTGTAGTCTATAGTCTAGTTTATAGTCTTGTCTATAGTCGTTTACTACAGAGTTCATATGCCTTCTGCGCATGCCCAACATTTCTCTCTTTTCGCTTGTCCAGATTTGTAAAATTTTGCTCTTAATTATGTCTATCCACTCATAATACTATTATCATACTAACTCATTTTGAGTATTCCTCTCGCCCTCTTTATGTTAGAAATGGTCTTTGTAGTTCTGCCTATTGTAACATTATTCTAAGTTGCCGCATGGGAATTTGTCCCCCATCTGAATCGATATGTTATAAAAAATTTCAAGAAACTTGATCCGTTTAGATTTAAGTCTAAAGAAGAGCAAAAAATCGCTCCATTTCTCGATTTTTCTGCTTTTACAATAATGTGCGATTTTTTTAATGAAAAAGAAAATCTATAAAAAAGTATATGAAAAGACATGTTTCATAATTGCAACATCAATACCAACAATGTCAGTAACATCAGTTGTTCTCTTCAGGATGATATACTATAGAATTGTACGTATGTTTACGTTTTCTTAACCATCCCTGCAAACAGATAAAAAATGAGCTTAAATAGAGAATGCTTTAATTGGATATTCTTTTAAGCTTGAATTCGAGTTCCAACGTTGTAATAATATATTAAAATTTATAAGAATACAGAAAAACCTATTTATATTGGACAGAACAGCAGAATGAAATGCATTTTAACGGTTCATCATCAGCATAGGTTGAATTTTTGATTTCATCTATCTTACTAACAAGTTTTAAAGAAATGGAATAAGTTTTTCTGTATTTCACATTTTGTGTTTGCTGGGTTATTTCTAATATTAACATGAATAGATACATTCGTACAAATGTAGTAGAAATAGCATGAAATACATATTTGTTACAATTTTTTTCTGTTCATTCATTCACTCATTCATTTCTTTCCTTTTGCCATTGTATGTTTCTAACAAATTTCCCATTTTACCAAATGTCTAACAGAAGATTTTAAAATTGAAAATTTGGCCAATTGATAGACATGCAAATAGACAAACGTACAATCAGACAACTGCAACAACAAACGAAAGGATATATAGACTAACAGATATACAAACATAAATATAGTAACAGTTTAAACATTTATAGTCAGAGTTAGACTTTGAAATTGTTTATTTTCTCCATAATAAAGGAACAAGAGTGGTGTGGGAGAAGAGTAAATGTTTAAACTAGACATGATTTTTAAAAGCAATTAGATACACATATATATGTAAACTATTGATAAAAGTCAGAAATGTATAATTTACATGCATATATACATGTAAAGTAATATTGCATATATGTATATATATACATATATACATAAGTATGTATATAATACCCAATAGTTTTTCACCGGCATGATAACTCAAATATATAGGTACACATATTCTTGGTATATTGTGTATATTAAACATTACTTTATTATCTCTATGTAATCAGACCAGTAGCATCTTCAGGTTTGCTAAGCATTTGCAGCAAAGCAAACTTTTAATTGTTGTATTATTCATTAGTAATATAGCGTATTTGTTAATTGTCTCTTCATTTCCTCTAAATAGGTTAACAAATAGCCAGTTATCACTTTAGGGCATCCGACAAACATAGGTAGTCGTTCGTCGACTAGACTACATACTAGACTATAGTCTAGTCTATAGTCTAGTCTATAGTCTAGTCTATAGTCTAGTCTATAGTCTAGTCTATAGTCTAGTCTATAGTCTAGTCTATAGTCTAGTCTATAGTCTAGTCTATAGTCTAGTCTATAGTCTAGTCTATAGTCTAGTCTATAGTCTAGTCTATAGTCTAGTCTATAGTCTAGTCTATAGTCTAGTCTATAGTCTAGTCTATAGTCTAGTCTATAGTCTAGTCTAGTCTGTAGTCTGGACTGTTAACTGTAATGTGCGATACTTCCATAATAAATCGCAGGGTTTTTTATATGTGTGCACAATGCAAAAATGACATTAACATGAAACAGGCAGTCATAGTATTTCTATTTCAAAGATAAACTTTAGTTAACATAAAAAAAATTCTATACATGTAGTATAACTATATGAAATGTTATTAGGTTTTATTATCATACTCCTAAAAGTATGCCTATTGATTTGGTTACTTTGAAATATAAAGTAATAATAGTATTAGGTGTATGCATTAATTGTTGGCCTAATATTTTACAATAACTTTCACTCAAATATAAGGTAAAACTTAACTTAGTTGTACATTAGGGGCTGCCTAATATCTTGTATGTTTCAATTGAAGTTGAAATCTCCACAGCTATTCCATATCCTTGTTTGATAAGAAGCACACGGTCTCCAACAACTAACGTTGAATTTCCTCTATCGGTTTTCTCGGTAATAGAAGTTATTGAAAAATAAGGTTTCTTTCTTTTATAGCAAGTATATTCGCTCTTACAGTTTCTAGGTCCTCAAATCTGTAGATCCCCAGATCTCTTTTGTCTCCTAATTTCAAGTCATCCGATTTTAGTCTATTAATTATAAACCGACCTAATTTTCTAACTGTATTACCTACTATTTTTTGAACAACTGTATCGAATAGTCTTCTCACTATAACTATTCTAATTGAATAAACAAATATTTATTCCAAACAACAAAATTTAATAATTACCCCAAAACAAAAGAATATAAGAATTTTTTATTTATTTTACAAAGGATAGGGTAACTTCTAAATATGCAATTGTTGCAAATGTCAAGTTTTCAAAACAGAAAAATTCTCTATCAAAAAAAAAAAAAGATATTTACAAACTATTTTAATTAAATTTTATACACTCATTTCGAAAACATAAACCTAGACATGCAAAATATCTCCATATAAAACAGACAATTGTAACTAAATAATTGGAATAATTTTCAAATTGCATGTATTTACTAGTTTTTTCCTAAATTCATAAATACTTCCTTATTGTCCTTTTATTTTTGTTAATTTTCTATTATAAGTCCTTGGTAATTGTTAAGCATTTCGTTTTTTTTTTTTTTGTTAAAGCATAAAAGTTTAACGCCATTTGTCATTTTAGCAGACTTAATTTCTCTTTCGCTTGGCAGCTACTGTGACAGCCGCAGACATAATGTTTCATTTCAATATTTTATTTCGCTTTTTGTTTTTTGCTCCTGTCGCATTTGTCTATGTGAGCATAACCGTATATAAAACATTCAACTTTATTATAATAATAATTTCAATAGTAAATGTCCGGACTTATGGGCCAGTTGCCTGCCTGCCACTTTGGTTACTACTTTCATCGTTTACTTATGCAGCAGCAGCTGCTTCTGCAACAATTTTAGTTGTATGAGAGTTTAAGTGTTTTGTTTCATATTTTGTTGCAAGTTGCGTCTGGTTTAAAGATAATTGCATTAAATAGATATAACGCAGTGCAGCACAGTCACAATACAAAATGAATTTTGTAGATGCAACAGCTAAAATATTTACTTGGGTGCTGTACAGTGGTATGACATGCCATTAAAGATGTTGTAGATAGATAGATAGATAGATAGATAGATAGATAGATAGATAGATAGATAGATAGATAGATAGATAGATAGATAGATAGATAGATAGATAGATAGATAGATAGATAGATAGATAGATAGATAGATAGATAGATAGATAGATAGATAGATAGATAGATAGATAGATAGATAGATAGATAGATAGATAGATAGATAGATAGATAGATAGATAGATAGATAGATAGATAGATAGATAGATAGATAGATAGATAGATAGATAGATAGATAGATAATTAGTTAGTTAGTTAATTAGTTAGTTAGTTAGTTAGTTAGTTACATGTGGCCTCCGGTAGGTTAGTGGTTAGTGTTCTAGTATGGTATACCGGATGTGGTGGGTTCGATTCCCACCTGAGACTCTGGTTTTTGATGTATATACATCCTCCTTTCAAACTAACTAGTTAGCTACACTGTCATTCCCTTTTTGTTAAGCTTAAACCACTATGTTCTATAATCAAGGAAATGTCACACCTCTTTGCCACTCATACACATCCATAATGTTAAGCCTACTCTAGGCGGCGGTCATATGGGTTTCCAGCAGTCCCGCATATAAAAATTCCTTCATAATTCTACACACAGTTCTATACTCTCATACTCACTCTTCTGCCATCATTTAGGTCTTTTTTAAACATTCATTATTATAATCATTATTTATTTTTTTTGCTTTTGCTGCTGCATTGGTGCTCATTGTTAAAAGACGAGAATCGTACGACGCACCATTTTCACAATTTAGCAGTAGGAAAATAATATTTCATACATTCATTCATTTCATTTTAAAAAGGCATTAAACAAACGGAAACAGGAAAATTAAGCCATGATTTATAATTCATTCATATTTTTCCTACACATTCTCTTTTACTCGTTTTATTTTTCATTTTTTAATTGTGACTGCATAGATATGCCGCGATATTTAATGTCGTGAATCGTGTGAAAAGAAAAACTAAAATATGAATTCATTTTGCTAAATGCCCTGGCATTTCAATATGTACTTTTGCAGCTTTTTCATTATTCCTTTATTATATTTATATGTGAAAAGTATTCTTTATAAGGGGATTTTTTTTCGCTTTTTTGGTTAAACTGAGTAGCTGTGAACAAAAGGAAGCACAGACGGACATTTCAGTTATGTATACATTTTACGTTGCTATTTTTTTGTGAATGTTATATAAAAGAGACTATAATTTCAGTAACGTAATGAAAATCTCATCATATTTTCATTTGAATTAAACTGCATTTCGTACATATTCATTCGTTGGAAAAAAATTTTTATAAAAGGTACATTATCTAACTTGCCCTTTAATGGATTTTGGTAGTGGATATTTCCATATTTTTGAAATTCGGCAAACCACTAGAAAAATATATTTCAAAGTAATGTACATACATTGAAATTTCAATACACAGAAATTCGTATTTAGTCATAATAATATTGGAAGCAATTTAAAAAAATTTCAATGTTATGGCACAACTCCTTTAACATTTTATGATAAAAGCAGGTGTTGTTTTTAAAACATTAAAAAAATTGCTAACAAGCTTTTTATTTGTCTACATGCAAAAAGTTACGTGTTTTTTTTTGCAGTTTCTCATCTTCATTTTAAAATAAAATTCAATTCGTACATTTACATGTTTATTTACGGTTATGATTGTTTGTTTGTCTACTTTCTAAGTTCCTATTCTCTTATGGAAAAACCAGAACCTTAAAGGCACTTAGATATTAAAAACAAGATAAATTTAGACTTGACTATAAAATTGAATGGGATTAAATAGAACGGTACAGAACTTAACAATAACTGAACTAGAACAGAAATAGAACTGAACTAGAACTGAACTAGAACTGAACTAGAACTGAACTAGAACTGAACTAGAACTGAACTAGAACTGAACTAGAACTGAACT